>NW_027467927.1:0-29835 GCF_004210375.1 Tachypleus tridentatus
CATTCTGTCAGAACATTCAATATACCTTTAGCAGTAACCTGTTGACTGAAATTCCCCATTCTGTCCGGTACATTCAATATACCTTTAACAGTAATCCTGTTGACTGGACTTCCCCATTCTGTCAGTACATTCAATATACCTTTAGCAGTAACCTGTTGACTGAACTTCCCCCCCATTCAATATACCTTTGTGGTAACCTGTTGACTGAACTTCCCCATTCTGTCAGTACATTCAATATACCTTTTAGCGGTAACCTGTTGACTGAACTTCCCCATTCTGTCAGTACATTCAATATACCTTTAGCAGTAACCTGTTGACTGAACTTCCCCATTCTGTCAGGTACATTCAATATACCTTTAACGGTAACCTGTTGACTGAACTTCCCCATTCTGTCAGAACATTCAATATACCTTTAACAGTAACCTGTTGACTGAACTTCCCCATTCTGTCAGTACATTCAATATACCTTTAACGGTAACCTGTTGACTGAACTTCCCCATTCTGTCAGGTACATTCAATATACCTTTAAGCGGTAACCTGTTGACTGAACTTCCCCATTCTGTCAGTACATTCAATATACCTTTAACGGTAACCTGTTGACTGAACTTCCCCATTCTGTCAGTACATTCAATATACCTTTAACGGTAACCTGTTGACTGAACTTCCCCATTCTGTCAGGCAACATTCAATATACCTTTAGCGGTAACCTGTTGACTGAACTTCCCCATTCTGTCGAGGTGCATTCAATATACCTTTCGGTAACCTGTTGACACTTCCCCATTCTGTCAGTACATTTATGCCTTTAGCAGTAACCTGTTGACTGAACTTCCCCATTCTGTCAGTACATTCAATATACCTTTAGCAGTAATATACTGAACTTTTAACGGTAACCTGTTGACTGAACTTCCCCATTCTGTCAGTACATTCAATATACCTTTAGCGGTAACCTGTTGACTGAACTTCCCCATTCTGTCAGTACATTCAATATACCTTTAGCGGTAACCTGTTGACTGAACTTCCCCATTCTGTCGGTACATTCAATATACCTTTAGCGGTAACCTGTTGACTGAACTTCCCCATTCTGTCGGTACATTCAATATACCTTTAGCGGTAACCTGTTGACTGAACTTCCCCATTCTGTCAGGAACATTCAATATACCTTTAACGGTAACCTGTTGACTGAACTTCCCCATTCTGTCAGGAACATTCAATATACCTTTAGCGGTAACCTGTTGACTGAACTTCCCCATTCTGTCGGTACATTCAATATACCTTTAGCGGTAACCTGTTGACTGAACTTCCCCATTCTGTCCATTCTGTACCAGTAACCTGTTGACTGAACTTCCCCATTCTGTCAGTACATTCAATATAGCTTTAACGGTAACATTCTGTTGACTGTAACCTGTTGACTGAACTTCCCCATTCTGTCAGGTACATTCAATATACCTTTAACGCAGTAACCTGTTGACTGAACTTCCCCATTCTGTCAGGTACATTCAATATACCTTTAACGGTAACCTGTTGACTGAACTTCCCCATTCTGTCAGGTACATTCAATATACCTTTAGCGGTAACCTGTTGACTGAACTTCCCCATTCTGTCAGTACATTCAATATACCTTTAGCAGTAACCTGTTGACTGAACTTCCCCATTCTGTCAGGAACATTCAATATACCTTTAACAGCGGTAACCTGTTGACTGAACTTCCCCATTCTGTCGGTACATTCAATATACCTTTAGCGGTAACCTGTTGACTGAACTTCCCCATTCTGTCAGGAACATTCATGTATACCTTTAGCAGTAACCTGTTGACTGAACTTCCCCATTCTGTCAGGAACATTCAATATACCTTTAGCGGTAACCTGTTGACTGAACTTCCCCATTCTGTCAGTACATTCAATATACCTTTAACGGTAACCTGTTGACTGAACTTCCCCATTCTGTCAGTACATTCAATATACCTTTAGCAGTAACCTGTTGACTGAACTTCCCCATTCTGTCAGGTACATTCAATATACCTTTAGCGGTAACCTGTTGACTGAACTTCCCCATTCTGTCAGTACATTCAATATACCTTTAACGGTAACCTGTTGACTGAACTTCCCCATTCTGTCAGTACATTCAATATACCTTTAGCGGTAACCTGTTGACTGAACTTCCCCATTCTGTCAGTACATTCAATATACCTTTAACAGTAACCTGTTGACTGAACTTCCCCATTCTGTCAGTACATTCAATATACCTTTAGCAGTAACCTGTTGACTGAACTTCCCCATTCTGTCAGGTACATTCAATATACCTTTAGCAGTAACCTGTTGACTGAACTTCCCCATTCTGTCAGAACATTCAATATACCTTTAGCGGTAACCTGTTGACTGAACTTCCCCATTCTGTCTTTAACGGTAACCTGTTGACTGAACTTCCCCATTCTGTCAGTACATTCAATATACCTTTAGCAGTAACCTGTTGACTGAACTTCCCCATTCTGTCAGTACATTCAATATACCTTTAACGGTAACCTGTTGACTGAACTTCCCCATTCTGTCAGTACATTCAATATACCTTTAGCGGTAACCTGTTGACTGAACTTCCCCATTCTGTCAGGTACATTCAATATACCTTTAGCAGTAACCTGTTGACTGAACTTCCCCATTCTGTCGGTACATTCAATATACCTTTAACAGTAACCTGTTGACTGAACTTCCCCATTCTGTCAGAACATTCAATATACCTTTAGCAGTAACCTGTTGACTGAACTTCCCCATTCTGTCAGTACATTCAATATACCTTTAAGCGGTAACCTGTTGACTGAACTTCCCCATTCTGTCGGTACATTCAATATACCTTTAGCAGTAACCTGTTGACTGAACTTCCCCATTCTGTCAGTACATTCAATATACCTTTAACGGTAACCTGTTGACTGAACTTCCCCATTCTGTCAGGTACATTCAATATACCTTTAGCGGTAACCTGTTGACTGAACTTCCCCATTCTGTCAGTAACCAATTACCTGAACGGTAACCTGTTGACAGAACATTCCCCATTCTGTCAGTAACCTGTTGACTGAACTTCCCCATATTCAATATACCTTTAACGGTAACCTGTTGACTGAACTTCCCCATTCTGTCAGAACATTCAATATACCTTTAAGCAGTAACCTGTTGACTGAACTTCCCCATTCTGTCGGAGACATTCAATATACCTTTAGCAGTAACCTGTTGACTGAACTTCCCCATTCTGTCAGGAACATTCAATATACCTTTAGCAGTAACCTGTTGACTGAACTTCCCCATTCTGTCAGGTACATTCAATATACCTTTAACGGTAACCTGTTGACTGAACTTCCCCATTCTGTCAGTACATTCAATATACCTTTAGCAGTAACCTGTTGTAACCTGTTGACTGAACTTCCCCATTCTGTCAGTACATTCAATATACCTTTAGCGGTAACCTGTTGACTGAACTTCCCCATTCTGTCAGGAACATTCAATATACCTTTAGCGGTAACCTGTTGACTGAACTTCCCCATTCTGTCAGTACATTCAATATACCTTTAACAGTAACCTGTTGACTGAACTTCCCCATTCTGTCAGAACATTCAATATACCTTTAACAGTAACCTGTTGACTGAACTTCCCCATTCTGTCAGTACATTCAATATACCTTTAACGGTAACCTGTTGACTGAACTTCCCCATTCTGTCAGTACATTCAATATACCTTTAACAGTAACCTGTTGACTGAACTTCCCCATTCTGTCAGTACATTCAATATACCTTTAACGGTAACCTGTTGACTGAACTTCCCCATTCTGTCGGTACATTCAATATACCTTTAAGCGGTAACCTGTTGACTGAACTTCCCCATTCTGTCAGTACATTCAATATACCTTTAGCGGTAACCTGTTGACTGAACTTCCCCATTCTGTCAGTAACCTGTTGACTGAACTTCCCCATTCTGTCAGTACATTCAATATACCTTTAACGGTAACCTGTTGACTGAACTTCCCCATTCTGTCAGGAACATTCAATATACCTTTAACGGTAACCTGTTGACTGAACTTCCCCATTCTGTCGGAACATTCAATATACCTTTAGCAGTAACCTGTTGACTGAACTTCCCCATTCTGTCAGAACATTCAATATACCTTTAGCAGTAACCTGTTGACTGAACTTCCCCATTCTGTCAGTACATTCAATATACCTTTAACGGTAACCTGTTGACTGAACTTCCCCATTCTGTCGGTACATTCAATATACCTTTAGCAGTAACCTGTTGACTGAACTTCCCCATTCTGTCGGTACATTCAATATACCTTTAACAGTAACCTGTTGACTGAACTTCCCCATTCTGTCGGTACATTCAATATACCTTTAGCGGTAACCTGTTGACTGAACTTCCCCATTCTGTCAGGTACATTCAATATACCTTTAACAGTAACCTGTTGACTGAACTTCCCCATTCTGTCAGTACATTCAATATACCTTTAACGGTAACCTGTTGAACTTCCCCATTCTGTGACCTGTTGACTTCCCCATTCTGTCAGTACATTCAATATACCTTTAACGGTAACCTGTTGACTGAACTTCCCCATTCTGTCAGTACATTCAATATACCTTTAGCAGTAACCTGTTGACTGAACTTCCCCATTCTGTCAGTACATTCAATATACCTTTAGCAGTAACCTGTTGACTGAACTTCCCCATTCTGTCAGTACATTCAATATACCTTTAGCAGTAACCTGTTGACTGAACTTCCCCATTCTGTCAGTACATTCAATATACCTTTAGCAGTAACCTGTTGACTGAACTTCCCCATTCTGTCAGGTACATTCAATATACCTTTAGCAGTAACCTGTTGACTGAACTTCCCCATTCTGTCAGGAACATTCAATATACCTTTAGCGGTAACCTGTTGACTGAACTTCCCCATTCTGTCAGATATTCATTCAATATACCTTTAGCTTTAAGTAACCTGTTGACTGAACTTCCCCATTCTGTCGGAACATTCAATATACCTTTAGCGGTAACCTGTTGACTGAACTTCCCCATTCTGTCGGTACATTCAATATACCTTTAACGGTAACCTGTTGACTGAACTTCCCCATTCTGTCAGGAACATTCAATATACCTTTCGGTAACCTGTTGACTGAACTTCCCCATTCTGTCGGTACATTCAATATACCTTTAACGGTAACCTGTTGACTGAACTTCCCCATTCTGTCAGGTACATTCAATATACCTTTAGCGGTAACCTGTTGACTGAACTTCCCCATTCTGTCAGGAACATTCAATATACCTTTAGCAGTAACCTGTTGACTGAACTTCCCCATTCTGTCAGGAACATTCAATATACCTTTAGCGGTAACCTGTTGACTGAACTTCCCCATTCTGTCGGAACATTCAGTATACCTTTAACGGTAACCTGTTGACTGAACTTCCCCATTCTGTCAGGAACATTCAATATACCTTTAGCGGTAACCTGTTGACTGAACTTCCCCATTCTGTCAGTACATTCAATATACCTTTAACGGTAACCTGTTGACTGAACTTCCCCATTCTGTCAGAACATTCAATATACCTTTAACGGTAACCTGTTGACTGAACTTCCCCATTCTGTCAGGAACATTCAATATACCTTTAACAGTAACCTGTTGACTGAACTTCCCCATTCTGTCAGGAACATTCAATATACCTTTAGCGGTAACCTGTTGACTGAACTTCCCCATTCTGTCAGTACATTCAATATACCTTTAGCGGTAACCTGTTGACTGAACTTCCCCATTCTGTCAGGTACATTCAATATACCTTTAACGGTAACCTGTTGACTGAACTTCCCCATTCTGTCGGTACATTCAATATACCTTTAACGGTAACCTGTTGACTGAACTTCCCCATTCTGTCAGGTACATTCAATATACCGGTAACCTGTTGACTGAACTTCCCCATTCTGTCGGTAACCTGTTGACTGAACTTCCCCATTCTGTCGGTACATTCAATATACCTTTAACGGTAACCTGTTGACTGAACTTCCCCATTCTGTCAGTACATTCAATATACCTTTAACGGTAACCTGTTGACTGAACTTCCCCATTCTGTCGGTACATTCAATATACCTTTAACGGTAACCTGTTGACTGTAAACTTCCCCATTCTGTCAGTACATTCAATATACCTTTAGCGGTAACCTGTTGACTGAACTTCCCCATTCTGTCGGTACATTCAATATACCTTTAGCGGTAACCTGTTGACTGAACTTCCCCATTCTGTCGGTACATTCAATATACCTTTAGCGGTAACCTGTTGACTGAACTTCCCCATTCTGTCAGTACATTCAATATACCTTTAGCAGTAACCTGTTGACTGAACTTCCCCATTCTGTCAGGTACATTCAATACCTTTAGCAGTAACCTGTTGACTGAACTTCCCCATTCTGTCAGGATATTCAATATACCTTTAGCGGTAACCTGTTGACTGAACTTCCCCATTCTGTCGGAACATTCAATATACCTTTAGCGGTAACCTGTTGACTGAACTTCCCCATTCTGTCGGACATTCAATATACCTTTAACGGTAACCTGTTGACTGAACTTCCCCATTCTGTCAGGAACATTCAATATACCTTTAACGGTAACCTGTTGACTGAACTTCCCCATTCTGTCAGAACATTCAATATACCTTTAACGGTAACCTGTTGACTGAACTTCCCCATTCTGTCAGGACATTCAATATACCTTTAGCAGTAACCTGTTGACTGAACTTCCCCATTCTGTCAGGTACATTCAATATACCTTTAGCGGTAACCTGTTGACTGAACTTCCCCATTCTGTCGGTACATTCAATATACCTTTAGCGGTAACCTGTTGACTGGGCTTCCCCATTCTGTCGGTAACCTGTTGACTGAACTTCCCCATTCTGTCAGTACATTCAATATACCTTTAACAGTAACCTGTTGACTGAACTTCCCCATTCTGTCAGGAACATTCAATATACCTTTAGCAGTAACCTGTTGACTGAACTTCCCCATTCTGTCAGTACATTCAATATACCTTTAACAGTAACCTGTTGACTGAACTTCCCCATTCTGTCAGAACATTCAATATACCTTTAGCGGTAACCTGTTGACTGAACTTCCCCATTCTGTGTACATTCAATATACCTTTAGCGGTAACCTGTTGACTGAACTTCCCCATTCTGTCGGTACATTCAATATACCTTTAGCAGTAACCTGTTGACTGAACTTCCCCATTCTGTCAGTACATTCAATATACCTTTAACAGTAACCTGTTGACTGAACTTCCCCATTCTGTCAGTACATTCAATATACCTTTAACGGTAACCTGTTGACTGAACTTCCCCATTCTGTCAGTACATTCAATATACCTTTAACGGTAACCTGTTGACTGAACTTCCCCATTCTGTCAGAACATTCAATATACCTTTAGCGGTAACCTGTTGACTGAACTTCCCCATTCTGTCGGTAACCTGTTGACTGAACTTCCCCATTCTGTCGGTACATTCAATATACCTTTAACAGTAACCTGTTGACTGAACTTCCCCATTCTGTCAGTACATTCAATATACCTTTAACGGTAACCTGTTGACTGAACTTCCCCATTCTGTCGGTACATTCAATATACCTTTAACGGTAACCTGTTGACTGAACTTCCCCATTCTGTCAGAACATTCAATATACCTTTAGCAGTAACCTGTTGACTGAACTTCCCCATTCTGTCGGTACATTCAATATACCTTTAACGGTAACCTGTTGACTGAACTTCCCCATTCTGTCGGTACATTCAATATACCTTTAGCGGTAACCTGTTGACTGAACTTCCCCATTCTGTCAGTACATTCAATATACCTTTAGCGGTAACCTGTTGACTGAACTTCCCCATTCTGTCAGGAACATTCAGTATACCTTTAACGGTAACCTGTTGACTGAACTTCCCCATTCTGTCAGGAACATTCAATATACCTTTAGCGGTAACCTGTTGACTGAACTTCCCCATTCTGTCAGGAATATTCAATATACCTTTAACGGTAACCTGTTGACTGAACTTCCCCATTCTGTCGGAACATTCAATATACCTTTAGCGGTAACCTGTTGACTGAACTTCCCCATTCTGTCAGTACATTCAATATACCTTTAACGGTAACCTGTTGACTGAACTTCTCCCATTCTGTCGGAACATTCAATATACCTTTAACGGTAACCTGTTGACTGAACTTCCCCATTCTGTCAGGAACATTCAATATACCTTTAACAGTAACCTGTTGACTGAACTTCCCCATTCTGTCAGGAACATTCAATATACCTTTAGCATTCTGTCGGTAATCTGTTGACTGAACTTCCCCATTCTGTCAGGTACATTCAATATACCTTTAGCATTCTGTAACCTGTTGACTGAACTTCCCCATTCTGTCGGTACATTCAATATACCTTTAGCGGTAACCTGTTGACTGAACTTCCCCATTCTGTCGGTACAGTAGCGGTAACCTGTTGACTGAACTTCCCCATTCTGTCGGTACATTCAATATACCTTTATCGGTAACCTGTTGACTGAACTTCCCCATTCTGTCAGTACATTCAATATACCTTTAACGGTAACCTGTTGACTGAACTTCCCCATTCTGTCGGTACATTCAATATACCTTATACCACGGTAACCTGTTGACTGAACTTCCCCATTCTGTCAGGACATTCAATATACCTTTAGCAGTAACCTGTTGACTGAACTTCCCCATTCTGTCAGTACATTCAATATACCTTTAACAGTAACCTGTTGACTGAACTTCCCCATTCTGTCAGGAACATTCAATATACCTTTAGCAGTAACCTGTTGACTGAACTTCCCCATTCTGTCGGTACATTCAATATACCTTTAGCGGTAACCTGTTGACTGAACTTCCCCATTCTGTCAGGAACATTCAATATACCTTTAGCGGTAACCTGTTGACTGAACTTCCCCATTCTGTCGGTACACATTCACCTTTAGCGGTATACTGAACTTATTCTGTCGGTAACCTGTTGACTGAACTTCCCCATTCTGTCAGTACATTCAATATACCTTTAACGGTAACCTGTTGACTGAACTTCCCCATTCTGTCAGTACATTCAATATACCTTTAACGGTAACCTGTTGACTGAACTTCCCCATTCTGTCAGTACATTCAATATACCTTTAACGGTAACCTGTTGACTGAACTTCCCCATTCTGTCAGAACATTCAATATACCTTTAGCGGTAACCTGTTGACTGAACTTCCCCATTCTGTCAGTACATTCAATATACCTTTAACAGTAACCTGTTGACTGAACTTCCCCATTCTGTCAGAACATTCAATATACCTTTAGCGGTAACCTGTTGACTGAACTTCCCCATTCTGTCGGTACATTCAATATACCTTTAGCAGTAACCTGTTGACTGAACTTCCCCATTCTGTCAGGAACATTCAATATACCTTTAGCAGTAACCTGTTGACTGAACTTCCCCATTCTGTCAGGAACATTCAATATACCTTTAGCGGTAACCTGTTGACTGAACTTCCCCATTCTGTCGGTAACCTGTTGACTGAACTTCCCCATTCTGTCAGTACATTCAATATACCTTTAACAGTAACCTGTTGACTGAACTTCCCCATTCTGTCGGTACATTCAATATACCTTTAACGGTAACCTGTTGACTGAACTTCCCCATTCTGTCGGTACATTCAATATACCTTTAACGGTAACCTGTTGACTGAACTTCCCCATTCTGTCAGGAACATTCAATATACCTTTAGCGGTAACCTGTTGACTGAACTTCCCCATTCTGTCGGTACATTCAATATACCTTTAACGGTAACCTGTTGACTGAACTTCCCCATTCTGTCAGTACATTCAATATACCTTTAGCGGTAACCTGTTGACTGAACTTCCCCATTCTGTCAGTACATTCAATATACCTTTAGCGGTAACCTGTTGACTGAACTTCCCCATTCTGTCAGTACATTCAATATACCTTTAGCGGTAACCTGTTGACTGAACTTCCCCATTCTGTCAGGAATATTCAATATACCTTTAACAGTAACCTGTTGACTGAACTTCCCCATTCTGTCAGTACATTCAATATACTTTTAGCAGTAACCTGTTGACTGAACTTCCCCATTCTGTCAGGAATATTCAGTATACCTTTAACGGTAACCTGTTGACTGAACTTCCCCATTCTGTCGGAACATTCAATATACCTTTAGCGGTAACCTGTTGACTGAACTTCCCCATTCTGTCAGTACATTCAATATACCTTTAACGGTAACCTGTTGACTGAACTTCCCCATTCTGTCAGGAACATTCAATATACCTTTAACGGTAACCTGCTGACTGAACTTCCCCATTCTGTCAGGAACATTCAATATACCTTTAACAGTAACCTGTTGACTGAACTTCCCCATTCTGTCAGAACATTCAATATACCTTTAGCGGTAACCTGTTGACTGAACTTCCCCATTCTGTCGGTACATTCAATATACCTTTAGCGGTAACCTGTTGACTGAACTTCCCCATTCTGTCAGGTACATTCAATATACCTTTAGCGGTAACCTGTTGACTGAACTTCCCCATTCTGTGTAACCTGTTGACTGAACTTCCCCATTCTGTCAGTACATTCAATATACCTTTATCGGTAACCTGTTGACTGAACTTCCCCATTCTGTCGGAACATTCAATATACCTTTAACAGTAACCTGTTGACTGAACTTCCCCATTCTGTCGGTACATTCAATATACCTTTAACGGTAACCTGTTGACTGAACTTCCCCATTCTGTCGGTACATTCAATATACCTTTAACGGTAACCTGTTGACTGAACTTCCCCATTCTGTCGGTACATTCAATATACCTTTAACGGTAACCTGTTGACTGAACTTCCCCATTCTGTCAGAACATTCAATATACCTTTAGCAGTAACCTGTTGACTGAACTTCCCCATTCTGTCAGTACATTCAATATACCTTTAGCGGTAACCTGTTGACTGAACTTCCCCATTCTGTCAGTACATTCAATATACCTTTAGCGGTAACCTGTTGACTGAACTTCCCCATTCTGTCAGGTACATTCAATATACCTTTAACGGTAACCTGTTGACTGAACTTCCCCATTCTGTCAGGTCGGTAACCTGTTGACTGAACTTCCCCATTCTGTCAGGTACATTCAATATACCTTTAACGGTAACCTGTTGACTGAACTTCCCCATTCTGTCAGTACATTCAATATACCTTTAGCGGTAACCTGTTGACTGAACTTCCCCATTCTGTCGGTACATTCAATATACCTTTAGCGGTAACCTGTTGACTGAACTTCCCCATTCTGTCAGGTACATTCAATATACCTTTAGCGGTAACCTGTTGACTGAACTTCCCCATTCTGTCAGTACATTCAATATACCTTTAACGGTAACCTGTTGACTGAACTTCCCCATTCTGTCAGTACATTCAATATACCTTTAGCAGTAACCTGTTGACTGAACTTCCCCATTCTGTCAGTACATTCAATATACCTTTAGCGGTAACCTGTTGACTGAACTTCCCCATTCTGTCAGGTACATTCAATATACCTTTAGCGGTAATGACTGAACTTCCCCATTCTGTCAGTACATTCAATATACCTTTAGCAGTAACCTGTTGACTGAACTTCCCCATTCTGTCGGTACATTCAATATACCTTTAACAGTAACCTGTTGACTGAACTTCCCCATTCTGTCAGAACATTCAATATACCTTTAGCGGTAACCTGTTGACTGAACTTCCCCATTCTGTCAGGAACATTCAATATACCTTTAACGGTAACCTGTTGACTGAACTTCCCCATTCTGTCAGAACATTCAATATACCTTTAGCAGTAACCTGTTGACTGAACTTCCCCATTCTGTCAGTACATTCAATATACCTTTAACGGTAACCTGTTGACTGAACTTCCCCATTCTGTCGGTACATTCAATATACCTTTAACGGTAACCTGTTGACTGAACTTCCCCATTCTGTCAGTACATTCAATATACCTTTCGGTAACCTGTTGACTGAACTTCCCCATTCTGTCGGTACATTCAATATACCTTTAGCGGTAACCTGTTGACTGAACTTCCCCATTCTGTCAGTACATTCAATATACCTTTAGCGGTAACCTGTTGACTGAACTTCCCCATTCTGTCAGTACATTCAATATACCTTTAGCGGTAACCTGTTGACTGAACTTCCCCATTCTGTCGGTACATTCAATATACCTTTGACTGTAACCGGTAACCTGTTGACTGAACTTCCCCATTCTGTCAGGTACATTCAATATACCTTTAACGGTAACCTGTTGACTGAACTTCCCCATTCTGTCAGGAACATTCAATATACCTTTAACGGTAACCTGTTGACTGAACTTCCCCATTCTGTCGGTACATTCAATATACCTTTAACGGTAACCTGTTGACTGAACTTCCCCATTCTGTCTGTTGACTGAACTTCCCCATTCTGTCAGTACATTCAATATACCTTTAGCGGTAACCTGTTGACTGAACTTCCCCATTCTGTCAGTACATTCAATATACCTTTAGCAGTAACCTGTTGACTGAACTTCCCCATTCTGTCAGGTACATTCAATATACCTTTAGCGGTAACCTGTTGACTGAACTTCCCCATTCTGTCAGAACATTCAATATACCTTTAACGGTAACCTGTTGACTGAACTTCCCCATTCTGTCAGGACATTCAATATACCTTTAGCGGTAACCTGTTGACTGAACTTCCCCATTCTGTCAGTACATTCAATATACCTTTAACAGTAACCTGTTGACTGAACTTCCCCATTCTGTCAGTACATTCAATATACCTTTAGCGGTAACCTGTTGACTGAACTTCCCCATTCTGTCAGTAACATTCAATATACCTTTAACAGTAACCTGTTGACTGAACTTCCCCATTCTGTCAGTACATTCAATATACCTTTAACAGTAACCTGTTGACTGAACTTCCCCATTCTGTCAGTACATTCAATATACCTTTAACGGTAACCTGTTGACTGAACTTCCCCATTCTGTCAGAACATTCAATATACCTTTAGCAGTAACCTGTTGACTGAACTTCCCCATTCTGTCGGTACATTCAATATACCTTTAGCGGTAACCTGTTGACTGAACTTCCCCATTCTGTCAGAACATTCAATATACCTTTAGCGGTAACCTGTTGACTGAACTTCCCCTTTAACAGTAACCTGTTGACTGAACTTCCCCATTCTGTCAGTACATTCAATATACCTTTAGCAGTAACCTGTTGACTGAACTTCCCCATTCTGTCAGGAACATTCAATATACCTTTAGCGGTAACCTGTTGACTGAACTTCCCCATTCTGTCAGGTACATTCAATATACCTTTAACGGTAACCTGTTGACTGAACTTCCCCATTCTGTCGGTACATTCAATATACCTTTAGCGGTAACCTGTTGACTGAACTTCCCCATTCTGTCGGTACATTCAATATACCTTTAGCGGTAACCTGTTGACTGAACTTCCCCATTCTGTCGGTACATTCAATATACCTTTAACGGTAACCTGTTGACTGAACTTCCCCATTCTGTCAGTACATTCAATATACCTTAAGCGGTAACCTGTTGACTGAACTTCCCCATTCTGTCAGTACATTCAATATACCTTTAACAGTAACCTGTTGACTGAACTTCCCCATTCTGTCGGTACATTCAATATACCTTTAACGGTAACCTGTTGACTGAACTTCCCCATTCTGTCAGTACATTCAATATACCTTTAGCGGTAACCTGTTGACTGAACTTCCCCATTCTGTCAGGTACATTCAATATACCTTTAACGGTAACCTGTTGACTGAACTTCCCCATTCTGTCAGTACATTCAATATACCTTTAGCGGTAACCTGTTGACTGAACTTCCCCATTCTGTCAGTACATTCAATATACCTTTAGCGGTAACCTGTTGACTGAACTTCCCCATTCTGTCGGTACATTCAATATACCTTTAACGGTAACCTGTTGACTGAACTTCCCCATTCTGTCAGTACATTCAATATACCTTTAACGGTAACCTGTTGACTGAACTTCCCCATTCTGTCAGTAACATTCAATATACCTTTAACGGTAACCTGTTGACTGAACTTCCCCATTCTGTCGGAACATTCAATATACCTTTAAGCAGTAACCTGTTGACTGAACTTCCCCATTCTGTCAGTACATTCAATATACCTTTAACAGTAACCTGTTGACTGAACTTCCCCATTCTGTCAGGTACATTCAATATACCTTTAGCAGTAACCTGTTGACTGAACTTCCCCATTCTGTCAGTACATTCAATATACCTTTAGCGGTAACCTGTTGACTGAACTTCCCCATTCTGTCGGTACATTCAATATACCTTTAGCAGTAACCTGTTGACTGAACTTCCCCATTCTGTCGGTACATTCAATATACCTTTAGCGGTAACCTGTTGACTGAACTTCCCCATTCTGTCAGTACATTCAATATACCTTTAGCAGTAACCTGTTGACTGAACTTCCCCATTCTGTCAGAACATTCAATATACCTTTAGCAGTAACCTGTTGACTGAACTTCCCCATTCTGTCAGAACATTCAATATACCTTTAGCAGTAACCTGTTGACTGAACTTCCCCATTCTGTCAGAACATTCAATATACCTTTAACAGTAACCTGTTGACTGAACTTCCCCATTCTGTCAGTACATTCAATATACCTTTAACGGTAACCTGTTGACTGAACTTCCCCATTCTGTCAGTACATTCAATATACCTTTAACGGTAACCTGTTGACTGAACTTCCCCATTCTGTCAGTACATTCAATATACCTTTAACAGTAACCTGTTGACTGAACTTCCCCATTCTGTCGGTACATTCAATATACCTTTAACGGTAACCTGTTGACTGAACTTCCCCATTCTGTCAGGTACATTCAATATACCTTTAGCGGTAACCTGTTGACTGAACTTCCCCATTCTGTCAGGTACATTCAATATACCTTTAGTCGGTAACCTGTTGACTGAACTTCCCCATTCTGTCGGTACATTCAATATACCTTTAGCGGTAACCTGTTGACTGAACTTCCCCATTCTGTCAGTACATTCAATATACCTTTAACGGTAACCTGTTGACTGAACTTCCCCATTCTGTCAGACATTCAATATACCTTTAGCGGTAACCTGTTGACTGAACTTCCCCATTCTGTCAGTACATTCAATATACCTTTAACGGTAACCTGTTGACTGAACTTCCCCATTCTGTCAGGAACATTCAATATACCTTTAGCGGTAACCTGTTGACTGAACTTCCCCATTCTGTCAGGTACATTCAATATACCTTTAGCGGTAACCTGTTGACTGAACTTCCCCATTCTGTCGGTACATTCAATATACCTTTAGCGGTAACCTGTTGACTGAACTTCCCCATTCTGTCGGTACATTCAATATACCTTTAACGGTAACCTGTTGACTGAACTTCCCCATTCTGTCGGTACATTCAATATACCTTTAACAGTAACCTGTTGACTGAACTTCCCCATTCTGTCAGGTACATTCAATATACCTTTAACGGTAACCTGTTGACTGAACTTCCCCATTCTGTCAGGAACATTCAATATACCTTTAGCGGTAACCTGTTGACTGAACTTCCCCATTCTGTCAGTACATTCAATATACCTTTAACGGTAACCTGTTGACTGAACTTCCCCATTCTGTCAGAACATTCAATATACCTTTAGCAGTAACCTGTTGACTGAACTTCCCCATTCTGTCGGTACATTCAATATACCTTTAACAGTAACCTGTTGACTGAACTTCCCCATTCTGTCGGTACATTCAATATACCTTTAACGGTAACCTGTTGACTGAACTTCCCCATTCTGTCGGTACATTCAATATACCTTTAAGCGGTAACCTGTTGACTGAACTTCCCCATTCTGTCAGTACATTCAATATACCTTTAGCGGTAACCTGTTGACTGAACTTCCCCATTCTGTCGGTACATTCAATATACCTTTAGCAGTAACCTGTTGACTGAACTTCCCCATTCTGTCAGTACATTCAATATACCTTTAACAGTAACCTGTTGACTGAACTTCCCCATTCTGTCAGGGTAACCTGTTGACTGAACTTCCCCATTCTGTCAGGAACATTCAATATACCTTTAACAGTAACCTGTTGACTGAACTTCCCCATTCTGTCAGAACATTCAATATACCTTTAGCGGTAACCTGTTGACTGAACTTCCCCATTCTGTCGGTACATTCAATATACCTTTAACAGTAACCTGTTGACTGAACTTCCCCATTCTGTCAGAACATTCAATATACCTTTAACGGTAACCTGTTGACTGAACTTCCCCATTCTGTCAGAACATTCAATATACCTTTAACAGTAACCTGTTGACTGAACTTCCCCATTCTGTCAGAACATTCAATATACCTTTAGCGGTAACCTGTTGACTGAACTTCCCCATTCTGTCTGGTACATTCAATATACCTTTAGCGGTAACCTGTTGACTGAACTTCCCCATTCTGTCAGTACATTCAATATACCTTTAGCAGTAACCTGTTGACTGAACTTCCCCATTCTGTCAGGTACATTCAATATACCTTTAGCAGTAACCTGTTGACTGAACTTCCCCATTCTGTCAGTACATTCAATATACCTTTAGCAGTAACCTGTTGACTGAACTTCCCCATTCTGTCAGTACATTCAATATACCTTTAACAGTAACCTGTTGACTGAACTTCCCCATTCTGTCAGTACATTCAATATACCTTTAACAGTAACCTGTTGACTGAACTTCCCCATTCTGTCAGTACATTCAATATACCTTTAACAGTAACCTGTTGACTGAACTTCCCCATTCTGTCAGAACATTCAATATACCTTTAGCAGTAACCTGTTGACTGAACTTCCCCATTCTGTCAGTACATTCAATATACCTTTAGCAGTAACCTGTTGACTGAACTTCCCCATTCTGTCAGTACATTCAATATACCTTTAACAGTAACCTGTTGACTGAACTTCCCCATTCTGTCAGTACATTCAATATACCTTTAGCAGTAACCTGTTGACTGAACTTCCCCATTCTGTCAGTACATTCAATATACCTTTAGCGGTAACCTGTTGACTGAACTTCCCCATTCTGTCAGGAACATTCAATATACCTTTAGCAGTACCTGTTGACTGAACTTCCCCATTCTGTCAGGACATTCAATATACCTTTAACAGTAACCTGTTGACTGAACTTCCCCATTCTGTCAGTACATTCAATATACCTTTAACAGTAACCTGTTGACTGAACTTCCCCATTCTGTGTACATTCAATATCGGTAACCTGTTGACTGAACTTCCCCATTCTGTCAGTACATTCAATATACCTTTAACAGTAACCTGTTGACTGAACTTCCCCATTCTGTCGGTACATTCAATATACCTTTAACGGTAACCTGTTGACTGAACTTCCCCATTCTGTCAGTACATTCAATATACCTTTAGCGGTAACCTGTTGACTGAACTTCCCCATTCTGTCGGTACATTCAATATACCTTTAGCGGTAACCTGTTGACTGAACTTCCCCATTCTGTCAGTACATTCAATATACCTTTAGCAGTAACCTGTTGACTGAACTTCCCCATTCTGTCGGTACATTCAATATACCTTTAGCGGTAACCTGTTGACTGAACTTCCCCATTCTGTCGGTACATTCAATATACCTTTAACGGTAACCTGACTGAACTTCCCCATTCTGACATTCAATTACCCGGTAACCTGTTGACTGAACTTCCCCATTCTGTCAGGTACATTCAATATACCTTTAACAGTAACCTGTTGACTGAACTTCCCCATTCTGTCAGTACATTCAATATACCTTTAACAGTAACCTGTTGACTGAACTTCCCCATTCTGTCGGTACATTCAATATACCTTTAACGGTAACCTGTTGACTGAACTTCCCCATTCTGTCGGTACATTCAATATACCTTTAGCGGTAACCTGTTGACTGAACTTCCCCATTCTGTCAGTACATTCAATATACCTTTAGCGGTAACCTGTTGACTGAACTTCCCCATTCTGTCGGTACATTCAATATACCTTTAACGGTAACCTGTTGACTGAACTTCCCCATTCTGTCAGTACATTCAATATACCTTTAGCGAATTCAATATACCTTTAACAGTAACCTGTTGACTGAACTTCCCCATTCTGTCAGGACATTCAATATACCTTTAACAGTAACCTGTTGACTGAACTTCCCCATTCTGTCAGGAACATTCAATATACCTTTAGCGGTAACCTGTTGACTGAACTTCCCCATTCTGTCAGTACATTCAATATACCTTTAGCGGTAACCTGTTGACTGAACTTCCCCATTCTGTCAGGAACATTCAATATACCTTTAACAGTAACCTGTTGACTGAACTTCCCCATTCTGTCAGGAACATTCAATATACCTTTAGCAGTAACCTGTTGACTGAACTTCCCCATTCTGTCAGTACATTCAATATACCTTTAACGGTAACCTGTTGACTGAACTTCCCCATTCTGTCAGGTACATTCAATATACCTTTAGCAGTAACCTGTTGACTGAACTTCCCCATTCTGTCAGTACATTCAATATACCTTTAACGGTAACCTGTTGACTGAACTTCCCCATTCTGTCAGTACATTCAATATACCTTTAACGGTAACCTGTTGACTGAACTTCCCCATTCTGTCAGTACATTCAATATACCTTTAACGGTAACCTGTTGACTGAACTTCCCCATTCTGTCAGGAACATTCAATATACCTTTAGCGGTAACCTGTTGACTGAACTTCCCCATTCTGTCAGTACATTCAATATACCTTTAGCGGTAACCTGTTGACTGAACTTCCCCATTCTGTCAGTACATTCAATATACCTTTAGCGGTAACCTGTTGACTGAACTTCCCCATTCTGTCAGTACATTCAATATACCTTTAGCAGTAACCTGTTGACTGAACTTCCCCATTCTGTCAGGTACATTCAATATACCTTTAACGGTAACCTGTTGACTGAACTTCCCCATTCTGTCAGTACATTCAATATACCTTTAACGGTAACCTGTTGACTGAACTTCCCCATTCTGTCAGGAATATTCAATATACCTTTAACAGTAACCTGTTGACTGAACTTCCCCATTCTGTCAGGAACATTCAATATACCTTTAGCGGTAACCTGTTGACTGAACTTCCCCATTCTGTCAGTACATTCAATATACCTTTAGCAGTAACCTGTTGACTGAACTTCCCCATTCTGTCAGTACATTCAATATACCTTTAACAGTAACCTGTTGACTGAACTTCCCCATTCTGTCAGAACATTCAATATACCTTTAACAGTAACCTGTTGACTGAACTTCCCCATTCTGTCAGGAACATTCAATATACCTTTAGCGGTAACCTGTTGACTGAACTTCCCCATTCTGTCAGTACATTCAATATACCTTTAGCGGTAACCTGTTGACTGAACTTCCCCATTCTGTCAGGTACATTCAATATACCTTTATTCTGCGGTAACCTGTTGACTGAACTTCCCCATTCTGTCGGTACATTCAATATACCTTTAGCGGTAACCTGTTGACTGAACTTCCCCATTCTGTCAGTACATTCAATATACCTTTAACGGTAACCTGTTGACTGAACTTCCCCATTCTGTCAGTACATTCAATATACCTTTAACAGTAACCTGTTGACTGAACTTCCCCATTCTGTCAGTACATTCAATATACCTTTAACAGTAACCTGTTGACTGAACTTCCCCATTCTGTCAGTACATTCAATATACCTTTAGCGGTAACCTGTTGACTGAACTTCCCCATTCTGTCAGTACATTCAATATACCTTTAGCGGTAACCTGTTGACTGAACTTCCCCATTCTGTCAGTACATTCAATATACCTTTAGCGGTAACCTGTTGACTGAACTTCCCCATTCTGTCGGTACATTCAATATACCTTTAGCAGTAACCTGTTGACTGAACTTCCCCATTCTGTCGGTACATTCAATATACCTTTAACAGTAACCTGTTGACTGAACTTCCCCATTCTGTCAGGTACATTCAATATACCTTTAGCGGTAACCTGTTGACTGAACTTCCCCATTCTGTCGGTAACCTGTTGACTGAACTTCCCCATTCTGTCAGTACATTCAATATACCTTTAACAGTAACCTGTTGACTGAACTTCCCCATTCTGTCAGTACATTCAATATACCTTTAACGGTAACCTGTTGACTGAACTTCCCCATTCTGTCGGTACATTCAATATACCTTTAACGGTAACCTGTTGACTGAACTTCCCCATTCTGTCAGTACATTCAATATACCTTTAGCAGTAACCTGTTGACTGAACTTCCCCATTCTGTCAGTACATTCAATATACCTTTAACGGTAACCTGTTGACTGAACTTCCCCATTCTGTCAGTACATTCAATATACCTTTAGCGGTAACCTGTTGACTGAACTTCCCCATTCTGTCGGTACATTCAATATACCTTTAGCGGTAACCTGTTGACTGAACTTCCCCATTCTGTCAGAATATTCAATATACCTTTAACAGTAACCTGTTGACTGAACTTCCCCATTCTGTCAGGACATTCAATATACCTTTAGCGGTAACCTGTTGACTGAACTTCCCCATTCTGTCAGTATATTCAATATACCTTTAACGGTAACCTGTTGACTGAACTTCCCCATTCTGTCAGGAACATTCAATATACCTTTAGCGGTAACCTGTTGACTGAACTTCCCCATTCTGTCAGTACATTCAATATACCTTTAACAGTAACCTGTTGACTGAACTTCCCCATTCTGTCAGGAACATTCAATATACCTTTAACGGTAACCTGTTGACTGAACTTCCCCATTCTGTCAGGTACATTCAATATACCTTTAACGGTAACCTGTTGACTGAACTTCCCCATTCTGTCAGGTACATTCAATATACCTTTAGCGGTAACCTGTTGACTGAACTTCCCCATTCTGTCGGTACATTCAATATACCTTTAGCGGTAACCTGTTGACTGAACTTCCCCATTCTGTCGGTACATTCAATATACCTTTAGCGGTAACCTGTTGACTGAGCTTCCCCATTCTGTCAGTAACCTGTTGACTGAACTTCCCCATTCTGTCGGTACATTCAATATACCTTTAACGGTAACCTGTTGACTGAACTTCCCCATTCTGTCAGTACATTCAATATACCTTTAACGGTAACCTGTTGACTGAACTTCCCCATTCTGTCAGTACATTCAATATACCTTTAACGGTAACCTGTTGACTGAACTTCCCCATTCTGTCAGAACACATTCAACCTGTTATACTTCCCCATTCTGTAGCAGTAACCTGTTGACTGAACTTCCCCATTCTGTCAGTACATTCAATATACCTTTAGCAGTAACCTGTTGACTGAACTTCCCCATTCTGTCAGTACATTCAATATACCTTTGTAACCTGTTGACTGAACTTCCCCATTCTGTCAGTACATTCAATATGTAACCTGTTGACTGAACTTCCCCATTCTGTCAGTACATTCAATATACCTTTAGCGGTAACCTGTTGACTGAACTTCCCCATTCTGTCAGTACATTCAATATACCTTTAACAGTAACCTGTTGACTGAACTTCCCCATTCTGTAGTACATTCAATATACCTTTAACAGTAACCTGTTGACTGAACTTCCCCATTCTGTCAGGTACATTCAATATACCTTTAGCGGTAACCTGTTGACTGAACTTCCCCATTCTGTCAGTACATTCAATATACCTTTAACGGTAACCTGTTGACTGAACTTCCCCATTCTGTCAGTACATTCAATATACCTTTAGCGGTAACCTGTTGACTGAACTTCCCCATTCTGTCGGTACATTCAATATACCTTTAGCAGTAACCTGTTGACTGAACTTCCCCATTCTGTCAGTACATTCAATATACCTTTAGCGGTAACCTGTTGACTGAACTTCCCCATTCTGTCAGAACATTCAATATACCTTTAGCAGTAACCTGTTGACTGAACTTCCCCCATTCTGTCAGTAACCTGTTGACTGAACTTCCCCCATTCTGTCAGTACATTCAATATACCTTTAACAGTAACCTGTTGACTGAACTTCCCCATTCTGTCAGTACATTCAATATACCTTTAACGGTAACCTGTTGACTGAACTTCCCCATTCTGTCAGTACATTCAATATACCTTTAACGGTAACCTGTTGACTGAACTTCCCCATTCTGTCAGGACATTCAATATACCTTTAGCAGTAACCTGTTGACTGAACTTCCCCATTCTGTCAGTACATTCAATATACCTTTAACAGTAACCTGTTGACTGAACTTCCCCATTCTGTCGGTACATTCAATATACCTTTAGCGGTAACCTGTTGACTGAACTTCCCCATTCTGTCGGTACATTCAATATACCTTTAGCGGTAACCTGTTGACTGAACTTCCCCATTCTGTCGGTACATTCAATATACCTTTAGCGGTAACCTGTTGACTGAACTTCCCCATTCTGTCGGATATTCAATATACCTTTAACGGTAACCTGTTGACTGAACTTCCCCATTCTGTCAGGAACATTCAATATACTTTTAGCGGTAACCTGTTGACTGAACTTCCCCATTCTGTCAGTATATTCAATATACCTTTAACAGTAACCTGTTGACTGAACTTCCCCATTCTGTCAGGAACATTCAATATACCTTTAGCGGTAACCTGTTGACTGAACTTCCCCATTCTGTCGGTACATTCAATATACCTTTAACGGTAACCTGTTGACTGAACTTCCCCATTCTGTCAGAACATTCAATATACCTTTAACAGTAACCTGTTGACTGAACTTCCCCATTCTGTCAGAACATTCAATATATCTTTAACGGTAACCTGTTGACTGAACATCCCCATTCTGTCAGGAACATTCAATATACCTTTAGCAGTAACCTGTTGACTGAACTTCCCCATTCTGTCAGGAACATTCAATATACCTTTAGCGGTAACCTGTTGACTGAACTTCCCCATTCTGTCGGTACATTCAATACCTTTAGCGGTAACCTGTTGACTGAGCTTTCCCCATTCTGTCGGTAACCTGTTGACTGAACTTCCCCATTCTGTCAGTACATTCAATATACCTTTATCAGTAACCTGTTGACTGAACGTCCCCATTCTGTCGGTACATTCAATATACCTTTAACGGTAACCTGTTGACTGAACTTCCCCATTCTGTCAGTACATTCAATATACCTTTAACGGTAACCTGTTGACTGAACTTCCCCATTCTGTCAGGAACATTCAATATACCTTTAGCGGTAACCTGTTGACTGAACTTCCCCATTCTGTCAGTACATTCAACCTTTAACGGTAACCTGTTGACTGAACTTCCCCATTCTGTCAGGAACATTCAATATACCTTTAGCGGTAACCTGTTGACTGAACTTCCCCATTCTGTCGGTACATTCAATATGCCTTTAGCAGTAACCTGTTGACTGAACTTCCCCATTCTGTCAGTACCATTCTGTCGGTAACCTGTTGACTGAACTTCCCCATTCTGTCAGTACATTCAATATACCTTTAGCGGTAACCTGTTGACTGAACTTCCCCATTCTGTCGGTACATTCAATATACCTTTCGGTAACCTGTTGACTGAACTTCCCCATTCTGTCAGTACTTTATACCTTTAAGTAACCTGTTGACTGAACTTCCCCATTCTGTCGGTACATTCAATATACCTTTAACAGTAACCTGTTGACTGAACTTCCCCATTCTGTCAGTACATTCAATATACCTTTAACAGTAACCTGTTGACTGAACTTCCCCATTCTGTCAGTACATTCAATATACCTTTAACGGTAACCTGTTGACTGAACTTCCCCATTCTGTCAGGTACATTCAATATACCTTTAACAGTAACCTGTTGACTGAACTTCCCCATTCTGTCAGGTACATTCAATATACCTTTAGCAGTAACCTGTTGACTGAACTTCCCCATTCTGTCAGAACATTCAATATACCTTTAGCGGTAACCTGTTGACTGAACTTCCCCATTCTGTCGGTACATTCAATATACCTTTAGCAGTAACCTGTTGACTGAACTTCCCCATTCTGTCAGTACATTCAATATACCTTTAGCGGTAACCTGTTGACTGAACTTCCCCATTCTGTCAGAACATTCAATATACCTTTAACGGTAACCTGTTGACTGAACTTCCCCATTCTGTCAGAACATTCAATATACCTTTAGCGGTAACCTGTTGACTGAACTTCCCCATTCTGTCAGGAACATTCAATATACCTTTAACGGTAACCTGTTGACTGAACTTCCCCATTCTGTCAGAACATTCAATATACCTTTAGCGGTAACCTGTTGACTGAACTTCCCCATTCTGTCAGTACATTCAATATACCTTTAACAGTAACCTGTTGACTGAACTTCCCCATTCTGTCAGTAACATTCAATATACCTTTATACCTTTAACGGTAACCTGTTGACTGAACTTCCCCATTCTGTCAGTACATTCAATATACCTTTATACTTTAACAGTAACCTGTTGACTGAACTTCCCCATTCTGTCAGGTACATTCAATATACCTTTAGCAGTAACCTGTTGACTGAACTTCCCCATTCTGTCAGAACATTCAATATACCTTTAGTGGTAACCTGTTGACTGAACTTCCCCATTCTGTCAGTACATTCAATATCCTTTAACGGTAACCTGTTGACTGAACTTCCCCATTCTGTCAGTACATTCAATATACCTTTAACAGTAACCTGTTGACTGAACTTCCCCATTCTGTCAGTACATTCAATATACCTTTAACAGTAACCTGTTGACTGAACTTCCCCATTCTGTCGGTACATTCAATATACCTTTAACAGTAACCTGTTGACTGAACTTCCCCATTCTGTCAGGAACATTCAATATACCTTTAGCAGTAACCTGTTGACTGAACTTCCCCATTCTGTCAGTACATTCAATATACCTTTAACAGTAACCTGTTGACTGAACTTCCCCATTCTGTCAGTAACATTCAATATACCTTTAACAGTAACCTGTTGACTGAACTTCCCCATTCTGTCAGGTACATTCAATATACCTGTAACCTGTTGACTGAACTTCCCCATTCTGTCGGAACATTCAATATACCTTTAGCAGTAACCTGTTGACTGAACTTCCCCATTCTGTCAGGTACATTCAATATACCTTTAGCAGTAACCTGTTGACTGAACTTCCCCAACATTCAATATACCCAGTAACCTGTTGACTGAACTTCCCCATTCTGTCAGGACATTCAATATACCTTTAGCAGTAACCTGTTGACTGAACTTCCCCATTCTGTCAGTACATTCAATATACCTTTAGCGGTAACCTGTTGACTGAACTTCCCCATTCTGTCAGTACATTCAATATACCTTTACTTCCCCCATTCTGTCGGTAACCTGTTGACTGAACTTCCCCATTCTGTCAGTACATTCAATATACCTTTAACAGTAACCTGTTGACTGAACTTCCCCATTCTGTCAGTACATTCAATATACCTTTAGCAGTAACCTGTTGACTGAACTTCCCCATTCTGTCAGTACATTCAATATACCTTTAGCGGTAACCTGTTGACTGAACTTCCCCATTCTGTCAGTACATTCAATATACCTTTAACGGTAACCTGTTGACTGAACTTCCCCATTCTGTCGGTACATTCAATATACCTTTAACGGTAACCTGTTGACTGAACTTCCCCATTCTGTCAGTACATTCAATATACCTTTAACGGTAACCTGTTGACTGAACTTCCCCATTCTGTCAGAACATTCAATATACCTTTAGCGGTAACCTGTTGACTGAACTTCCCCATTCTGTCGGTACATTCAATATACCTTTAGCGGTAACCTGTTGACTGAACTTCCCCATTCTGTCAGGTACATTCAATATACCTTTAGCAGTAACCTGTTGACTGAACTTCCCCATTCTGTCGGTACATTCAATATACCTTTAACGGTAACCTGTTGACTGAACTTCCCCATTCTGTCAGGTACATTCAATATACCTTTAGCGGTAACCTGTTGACTGAACTTCCCCATTCTGTCAGAACATTCAATATACCTTTAGCGGTAACCTGTTGACTGAACTTCCCCATTCTGTCAGGACATTCAATATACCTTTAACAGTAACCTGTTGACTGAACTTCCCCATTCTGTCAGGAACATTCAATATACCTTTAACGGTAACCTGTTGACTGAACTTCCCCATTCTGTCAGTACATTCAATATACCTTTAACAGTAACCTGTTGACTGAACTTCCCCATTCTGTCAGTACATTCAATATACCTTTACTGAACTTCCCCAGCGGTAACCTGTTGACTGAACTTCCCCATTCTGTCGGTACATTCAATATACCTTTAGCGGTAACCTGTTGACTGAACTTCCCCATTCTGTCAGTACATTCAATATACCTTTAGCGGTAACCTGTTGACTGAACTTCCCCATTCTGTCAGTACATTCAATATACCTTTAACGGTAACCTGTTGACTGAACTTCCCCATTCTGTCAGAACATTCAATATACCTTTAGCAGTAACCTGTTGACTGAACTTCCCCATTCTGTCAGAACATTCAATATACCTTTAACGGTAACCTGTTGACTGAACTTCCCCATTCTGTCAGTACATTCAATATACCTTTAGCAGTAACCTGTTGACTGAACTTCCCCATTCTGTGTACATTCAATATACCTTTCAGTAACCTGTTGACTGAACTTCCCCATTCTGTCAGTACATTCAATATACCTTTAACAGTAACCTGTTGGACTTCCCCCCATTCTGTCATACCTTTAGCGGTAACCTGTTGACTGAACTTCCCCATTCTGTCAGAACATTCAATATACCAACAGTAACCTGTTGACTGAACTTCCCCATTCTGTCAGGAACATTCAATATACCTTTAGCGGTAACCTGTTGACTGAACTTCCCCATTCTGTCGGTACATTCAATATACCTTTAACGGTAACCTGTTGACTGAACTTCCCCATTCTCAGTTGACTGTTAACCTGTTGACTGAACTTCCCCATTCTGTCAGTACATTCAATATACCTTTAACAGTAACCTGTTGACTGAACTTCCCCATTCTGTCGGTACATTCAATATACCTTTAGCGGTAACCTGTTGACTGAACTTCCCCATTCTGTCGGTACATTCAATATACCTTTAACGGTAACCTGTTGACTGAACTTCCCCATTCTGTCAGGTACATTCAATATACCTTTAGCAGTAACCTGTTGACTGAACTTCCCCATTCTGTCAGTACATTCAATATACCTTTAACGGTAACCTGTTGACTGAACTTCCCCATTCTGTCAGTACATTCAATATACCTTTAACGGTAACCTGTTGACTGAACTTCCCCATTCTGTCGGTACATTCAATATACCTTTAGCAGTAACCTGTTGACTGAACTTCCCCATTCTGTCAGTACATTCAATATACCTTTAGCAGTAACCTGTTGACTGAACTTCCCCATTCTGTCAGTACATTCAATATACCTTTAGCAGTAACCTGTTGACTGAACTTCCCCATTCTGTCGGTACATTCAATATACCTTTAGCAGTAACCTGTTGACTGAACTTCCCCATTCTGTCAGAATATTCAATATACCTTTAACGGTAACCTGTTGACTGAACTTCCCCATTCTGTCGGAGACATTCAATATACCTTTAGCAGTAACCTGTTGACTGAACTTCCCCATTCTGTCAGTACATTCAATATACCTTTAACAGTAACCTGTTGACTGAACTTCCCCATTCTGTCAGTACATTCAATATACCTTTGCGGTAACCTGTTGACTGAACTTCCCCATTCTGTCAGTACATTCAATATACCTTTAAGCAGTAACCTGTTGACTGAACTTCCCCATTCTGTCAGTACATTCAATATACCTTTAAGCAGTAACCTGTTGACTGAACTTCCCCATTCTGTCAGGAACATTCAATATACCTTTAACGGTAACCTGTTGACTGAACTTCCCCATTCTGTCGGTACATTCAATATACCTTTAACAGTAACCTGTTGACTGAACTTCCCCATTCTGTCGGTACATTCAATATACCTTTAGCGGTAACCTGTTGACTGAACTTCCCCATTCTGTCAGGTACATTCAATATGCCTTTAGCGGTAACCTGTTGACTGAACTTCCCCATTCTGTCAGGTACATTCAATATACCTTTAACGGTAACCTGTTGACTGAACTTCCCCATTCTGTCAGTACATTCAATATACCTTTAACGGTAACCTGTTGACTGAACTTCCCCATTCTGTCAGTACATTCAATATACCTTTAACGGTAACCTGTTGACTGAACTTCCCCATTCTGTCGGTACATTCAATATACCTTTAACAGTAACCTGTTGACTGAACTTCCCCATTCTGTCAGGACATTCAATATACCTTTAGCGGTAACCTGTTGACTGAACTTCCCCATTCTGTCGGTACATTCAATATACCTTTAACAGTAACCTGTTGACTGAACTTCCCCATTCTGTCAGGAACATTCAATATACCTTTAGCGGTAACCTGTTGACTGAACTTCCCCATTCTGTCAGTACATTCAATATACCTTTAGCGGTAACCTGTTGACTGAACTTCCCCATTCTGTCAGGTACATTCAATATACCTTTAGCGGTAACCTGTTGACTGTTTCCCCATTCTGCGGTAACCTGTTGACTGAACTTCCCCATTCTGTCAGTACATTCAATATACCTTTAACAGTAACCTGTTGACTGAACTTCCCCATTCTGTCAGTACATTCAATATACCTTTAGCAGTAACCTGTTGACTGAACTTCCCCATTCTGTCAGTGCATTCAATATACCTTTAACAGTAACCTGTTGACTGAACATCCCCATTCTGTCAGAACATTCAATATGCCTTTAACGGTAACCTGTTGACTGAACTTCCCCATTCTGTCGGTACATTCAATATACCTTTAACAGTAACCTGTTGACTGAACTTCCCCCATTCTGTCAGAACATTCAATATACCTTTAGCAGTAACCTGTTGACTGAACTTCCCCCATTCTGTCAGTACATTCAATATACCTTTAGCAGTAACCTGTTGACTGAACTTCCCCCATTCTGTCAGAACATTCAGTATACCTTTAACAGTAACCTGTTGACTGAACTTCCCCCATTCTGTCAGTACATTCAATATACCTTTAGCAGTAACCTGTTGACTGAACTTCCCCCATTCTGTCAGTACATTCAATATACCTTTAGCAGTAACCTGTTGACTGAACTTCCCCCATTCTGTCAGGACATTCAATATACCTTTAGCGGTAACCTGTTGACTGAACTTCCCCATTCTGTCGGTGCATTCAGTATACCTTTAACAGTAACCTGTTGACTGAACTTCCCCATTCTGTCGGTACATTCAATATACCTTTAGCAGTAACCTGTTGACTGAACTTCCCCATTCTGTCAGTACATTCAATATACCTTTAACAGTAACCTGTTGACTGAACTTCCCCATTCTGTCGGTACATTCAATATGCCTTTAACGGTAACCTGTTGACTGGACTTCCCCATTCTGTCAGGAACATTCAATATACCTAGCTAACAGTAACCTGTTGACTGAACTTCCCAATTCTGTCAGAACATTCAATATACCTTTAACAGTAACCTGTTGACTGAACTTCCCCATTCTGTCAGGTACATTCAATATACCTTTAGCGGTAACCTGTTGACTGAACTTCCCCATTCTGTCACCTGTTGGAACATTCAATATACCTTTAACGGTAACCTGTTGACTGAACT
>NW_027467928.1:0-46898 GCF_004210375.1 Tachypleus tridentatus
TTTCTTACGTTTCTGTTATTATTACTTGGTAACGACAACGTGTTTGTAACAGTAGTGATGTTTTGTTCCATGACTGCCAAAGTATCGCAGAATTTTTATAAATCAGAAAACTCAAAGGGACTTGAGTGACGTGAGTAACTCATAACATGAGTTTCAATATCTTCTTTTTACTACCTTTAATATATAAGTGAGTTTCTGAGAACATTATCCTTCGTTTTATGCCTTCAACATAAGGTGACTTTCTGAGAACATATCCTTCGTTTTATGTACCTTCAACAGGGTGACTTTTGAGAACATATACTTCGTTTTATGTTTTCTACAGGAGTGACTTTCTGAGAACATATCCTTCGTTTTACGTACCTTCACAACAGGGAGTGAGTTTCTGAGAACATATCCTTCGTTTTTTACGTGCACCTTCAACAGGAGTGACTTTCTGAGAACATGATACATCCTTCGTTTTTATGTACCTTCAACAGGAGTGAGTTTCTGAGAACATATCCTTCGTTTTTATGTACCTTCAACAGGAGTGACTTTCTGAGAACATATCCTTCGTTTTTATGTACCTTCAACAGGAGTGACTTTCTGAGAACATATCCTTTCTGTTTTATATGTACCTTCAACAGGAGTGACTTTCTGAGAACATATCCTTCGTTTTTATGTACCTTCAACAGGAGTGACTTTCTGAGAACATATCCTTCGTTTTTACGTACCTTCAACAGGAGTGACTTTCTGAGGACATATCCTTCAACATGAATGTGTTTCTGAGGACCAACCATAAGTTTTTATCTACCTTAAACATAAGTGTTTTTGTGAGGACCTACCATAACTTTTATCTACCTTCAACACGAGGTGTGTTTGTGAGGACCTACCATAATTTGGAAAGAAATGAAGAACGTACACATTTTCAGACAGCAACAGCGACATAATGAAGGTTAAGATAATATTTTTTATTGTTTTGAACACTTAATGTCTACAAATAATCCATAAAACAATGGCGTATTTATAAAACAATAATTTCATTTGATTGCATTATTTTATTGAATTCGAGTTGCTTCTTGTTTAGGTCTCAAATGTTCGGAACTAGTTTTACAACCAAGTTCAAGTCGTAAAAAGTAAAAATCACGACAATATGTGTACAACAGTATGTGAAAAATACCGCGTCAACGAAGAAAGAAATGCAACAGTAAATACAACGAAATGTAAACAGTAAACACATTATGTATAAGATTAATTCTGTCTCCGATAAACACCTGATATTAGTGATTTCTAGTAGATTACACATTACTATAGTAGACTATATTTCTTAACAAAATAGTACTATAAAAAACTATAATTTCATATATCGTGTTTAGGTTTAAAACGATTCTATTATAAATGTCTGTACCTTAACTTCACTGCAGTAATGTAGTTAGTTTATATATTTAATGTCAAAAACCGAAACGGTGAAAATATTTTTAAATTATTTAAAAATCGAAATAATTACGTATAAAATATGGAAACAAAATACTCTAAAATATAAAGATTTTATGCTCGTAACTAGAACTAACTGTAAGCAGGAAAAATATCCTCCGCCGTATAATAAACCTATCTCTCGAAGCAGAACATGGAAGATACAAGAAAGTAGAAATAATGTGGAATATTCTTCAGATCCCAGTTTTCACTAAGTAACTGTTTTACATTCACAGCGCAGCTGTTTAATATGAACATCACTGTCGAACAACACTATCAGTAATTAGGGCTGAACACTTTCTGTAACATTAGTTTGTTTATACATACGAACTGGTTTCTCAGATATATTTCCTTGTTTCCAAATAAGCTTTATTACCCACATTCTAATGCCCACCACAGATATTGATAGTAACCTATGACCGTAAACTCTCGCTGCTTTCGTTTGAGATGTAACATACATCGTTATATCAAACAATATAGAGCTACAGTCATGTGAAAAGTTAGGACACCCCCCCTTTTATTCCCACTTAAAATGGCTAAACTCACACACAGGTGTTTCACACCAGGTGCACATGATTAGAAGATCGTTACTCAGCATTTTGAATGAGGCTTGTCCTATTTAAGCCTCAGATATTTAGTTGGTGTGCTCCTGATTGTTGAAGTGAGAATGAGCACCATGGTGAGAGAGCAAAGGGCTGTCTGAGGCCTTCAGAAAAAAATTGTAGCAGCTTGAGTCTGATAAGCGATTTAAAAGATCCCAAAGATTTTGAAATCAGCCATTCCACTGTCCAGAAAACAGTCAACAAGTGGAGGGCTTTCAAAACAACTGCCAACATGCCCAGATCTGGTCATCTTATCAAGTTCACTCCGAGAGCAGATCGCAAGATGCTAAAAGAGGTCTCCAAACACCCTAACATGTCATCACGGGACCTACAGCAGGCTCTGGCTACTGTTGATGTGAAAGTGCATGCCTCCACAATCAGAAAGAGACTGCACAAGTTTAACTTGCATGGGAGGTGTGCAAGGAGGAAACCTTTGCTCTCTAAGAGAAACACCAAGGCCAGACTGAAGTTTGCCAGAGAGAATGTAGACAAAGACCAGGACTTCTGGAATAATGTTCTTTGAACAGATGAGTCCAAAATTGAATTATTTGGACACCAGAACAGAGGACATGTTTGGAGTAAACTATATATAGCATTTCAGGAAAAGAACCTCATACCAACTGTGAAGCATGGAGAGGGAAGTGTCATGGTTTGGGGCTGCTTTGCTGCAGCAGGACCTGGACAGCTCACAATCATAGAATCCACCAAGGACTGGCTGAAAACTAAGAAATGGAGAGTCCTGGAATGGCCGAGTCAAAGTCCAAATCTTAATCCCATTGAGATGCTGTGGGGTGACTTGAAACGGGCTGTACATGCAAGAAACCACTCAAACATCTCACAGCTGAAAGAATTCTGCATTGAGAAGTGGGGCAAGCTTTCTTCAGACTGATGACAGAAACTGGTAGATTGCTACAAGAAGCGTCTCATTCCAGTTATTTCAGCCAAAGGTGGTAACACTAGCTATTAGAGGGTAGGGTGTCCTAACTTTTTTCCTCAGTTAGAATATGCATTTTTGTAGAATTACATTTACAGAAGATCTTGAAAAGTCTTTTCTTGAGGTTTAATTGTTTAGTTGTATTCCTATAGTATCTCAGTATTATTGAAATTGTTATTAAATATCTATATATCCAAACATGTTACAAAATACACAGGCTTTCATAGGGTGTTCTAACTTTTTTCACATGACTGTAAATGATATGTTGTACCAGAAGCACAGTGTAGACAAAGTCATTGAACTAAACCTACACAGTTGCACAGTACTGTTTTTTGCCTGGCCAGTTTGTTAGATATATGTGTCACACGGTATTATGTCTCACCTTTCTAGCTGGTTAGTTGTGTGTGTCACACAGTATTATGTCTGACCTGGTTAGCTAGTTATATTTTGTGTTACACGGTTCTTATAGCTGACCTATTTAGGTCGTTAGATTATGTGCCATATGGTATTTATGTCTGGCTTGGCTAGTTTGTTAGATGTATGTGTCACACAGTATCATGTCTGGCATTGATAGTTTGTTAGATTATGTGTCACACAGTATTATGTCTGGCCTGAGTAGCTAGTTAGATTGTGTGTCATATGGTATTGTGATTGGTCTAGCTAGCTAGTTAGATTGTGTGTCACACAGTATTATGTCTCACCTGGTTAGCCAGTTAGATTATATGTCACATGGTTCTTATATCTGACCTGTTTAGCTAGTTAGATTAGGTGTCATATGGTATTTATGTCTGGCTTGGCTAGTTTGTTAGATTATGTGTCACACAGTATAATGTTTGGTCTGGTCAGTTTGTTAAATGTATATGTCACATATTTATAACAGCTGACCTGGCTAGTACTAGCAGTAGATTATCTCTCAAACGTAAAATAAATGATGCTGTCAAAACGATGAATTTATATTTGGTTTAGTTAAGGGACTGAAACATTTATTTTGAGAATATACAACAGTTGTACCATAATTTTAATGTTTACTTATAGGTAAACAGTATAGAACATAAATTATACTGAACATTTAATACTGAAACAAGGAGTGGAATGTATCGAGTTTGATTCTAATAACACTACAAGATTGTGTTTGTAAAAATAAGTTCCTGATATATGTAAAAACGGCTGCTATGGATAGAGAAAGCTCTATGTAGAGGAGCAAACAACTTTTCCACCTTCTTCAGTCATCGTTAGGTTCACAAAGAAAGAAAGAGGTAACTGACCAATAGATGATCACATGTTTGAAGGGGTTGTGTGATTGAGTGTAGGAATGCAGAGGGCGTGCTTAAATGTTTGATTATATTTATTAATATAGGTATAAAGGTGTTCCTTTATATTGGTTTATTTTGGGCTTGAGTTGTTGTATAAGTATGGTTTCTTTAATTTTGCTTTTGTTTATGTTTGTTTCTTTATTTAGTATTTGGGTGTTTTCTATGATTATGTTGTGGTTATTTGATTTGCAGTGTTTGAAAACGTGTGAAGGTGACGTTTTGTGTTCTGTGAACCTGGTTTCAATATTTCTATTTGTTTCTCCAATATAGAAGTCGTGGCAGTTATCACATTGTATTTTATAAATAATGTTGGTGTGGTGTTTGTCAGCATAGTTTTTACATAGTATAGACCTTAGTTTTGTGCCTGGTTTTTGAATAAATTCAGAATTAACTGGAATGTCATATTTTGTTACTAGTTTTTACCAAATGTTGGTTATTTGTCTGCTGATGTCGGGAATATATGGTATACAGCAGTATATGGTTAAGTGATTTTTTGATTCGTGAGATATATTTACTTTGGTTGGTTGATTTTGCTTTATGTCTAGGTGTGAGCGTATAATGTTTTCTACGGTTTGTGGAGGAATCTTATTGATGTTGATGAAGTATTGTTTAATTTTGTCTAATTCATCGTTAATTTTATCTGGTGAGCATAGTTTTATGGCTGTGTTTATTTGGTTTCTTAGTATGTTGAGTTTTGTTTTTGTTTCATGTGTTGAGTCCCAAGGAATGTATAGTTCATTATGGGTGATTTTTCAGTAGATTCCTGTTTTAAATTGTGTATCGGTTCTTGTAATTTTGTGATTAAGAAATTATATTTGATTGCTTTCTTTCTGTTCACATGTGAAGTTAATGTTGGGATGTATGGAGTTAATGTGATTGAAAAAATTAAGTGTATTCAGTAGATGTGATTCCCGCAATCGTGTCATCTACATATCTGTACCAGTTTAGTGGTGGATGTAATGCTGTGTTAGTTTCTTGTGTCATAAAATATTGGCTAGAACTGGTGATACTGGGCTGCCCATGCTCATGCTATTTGTTTGTGTATAGTTGTGGTTGTTGAACTTGAAGTTTGTCTTTATCGTGGTGAATTCTATGAAGGTTGCTAATTGGTTACTGGGAATGTCTATAGTTGGGTTAGGGTCTTGGATATAGAGTTCTAAGGCTATCTTGCAGGCTTCAGTAGTTGGAACTTCTGTAAAGAGGGATATAACATCGAAACTGGCCATTACGGCTTTATGAATAAGTTGATTTAGATTAGACTTGAAATTAACAGTCTTTGATGAACGAGCTGGCTGATGTTACATATATGGAGAATGCCCATGCTATGTATTTACCAAGATTGTAATTAAACGATTCATATGTGGACATCATTGGTCGTAATGGACAATCTGGTTTATGAGGTTTGGAGATGCCGTATATTTGTGGTGTGCGTAAGTTGGTTTTACGTAGATAGGAATAAAGTGTTTGTGAAATTGTGTTGGTTTTTTTCATCTGTAGTAGTAATTTGTTCAGTTGTGTCTCGTGTGTCTTTGTTGGATTTATGTGTATTGGTTTAAATTTGCTCGTGTCTTGTTCATGTTCATTATGACTACAGCGTTACCTTCATCTGCTTTTAGTATTTTTATGTTTTTGTCTTGTTTTAGGTTTTTAATGGAATTAATGTTTATTTTTGTAAAATTGTTTTTAGCTTTCTGTTTTGTGAAATTATATTGGTAGTTTTGTGAGAAAATTCTTTGAAAAAATCGTTTAAGATGTTGTTTTAGATGTTTCTGGAAAATATTAATTTTAATTTTTCCTGGGAAGTTTGGCTGTTGGATGACAATAAAATTGTCAAAGTTGTCTTCTTTCTGTTTTTTTTCTGAAGAATGTATCACAAATCGCCTGGCTAGTTCTTCTAAACAAGTTTTAATTTCTAAGGTTGGAATGCACCTAGGTGCTGTTGCGAAGTTGAGTTCTTTGTTAAGTAGATGTATCTCGTCTGTGTTGTGGGTTTTCCCGTCATCACGAAAAATAAGTTTCTTGTTCTTATGAATAAAAATACATCGGGAAAAATTTGTACATCAACACGCAGAATGATTCCTGTCGCCATTTTAATAATAAAATAAGTTATTAAAGTATTATTTAAATTTAATTTGTATTTATTAAAAGAAACAACAACCCATTACTGGTTAGAGTAAATAATAAAACCAATACAATATAGTTGGTTTTGTGGTTAGAATATTTATAATCTGAATACAGTATAGTTGGTTTTGTGGTTAGAATATTTATAATCTGAATACAATATAGTTGGTTTTGTGGTTAGAATATTTATAATCTGAATACAGTATAGTTGGTTTTGTGGTTAGAATATTTATAATCTGAATACAGTATAGTTGGTTTTGTGGTTAGAATATTTATAATCTGAATACAGTATAGTTGGTTTTGTGGTTAGAATATTTATAATCTGAATACAGTATAGTTGGTTTTGTGGTTAGAATATTTATAATCTGAATACAGTATAGTTGGTTTTGTGGTTAGAATATTTATAATCTAAATACAGTATAGTTGGTTTTGTGGTTAGAATATTTATAATCTGAATACAGTATAGTTGGTTTTGTGGTTAGAATATTTATAATCTGAATACAATATAGTTGGTTTTGTGGTTAGAATATTTATAATCTGAATATAATATAGTTGGTTTTGTGGTTAGAATATTTATAATCTGAATACAGTATAGTTGGTTTTGTGGTTAGAATATTTATAATCTGAATACAGTATAGTTGGTTTTGTGGTTAGAATATTTATAATCTGAATACAGTATAGTTGGTTTTGTGGTTAGAATATTTATAATCTTATAGTTGGTTTTGTGGTTAGAATATTTATAATCTGAATACAGTATAGTTGGTTTTGTGGTTAGAATATTTATAATCTGAATACAGTATAGTTGGTTTTGTGGTTAGAATATTTATAATCTGAATACAGTATAGTTGGTTTTGTGGTTAGAATATTTATAATCTGAATACAGTATAGTTGGTTTTGTGGTTAGAATATTTATAATCTGAATACAATATAGTTGGTTTTGTGGTTAGAATATTTATAATCTGAATACATATAGTTGGTTTTGTGGTTAGAATATTTATAATCTGAATACAGTATATAGTTGGTTTTGTGGTTAGAATATTTATAATCTGAATACAGTATAGTTGGTTTTGTGGTTAGAATATTTATAATCTGAATACAGTATAGTTGGTTTTGTGGTTAGAATATTTATAATCTGAATACAGTATAGTTGGTTTTGTGGTTAGAATATTTATAATCTGAATACAGTATAGTTGGGTTTTGTGGTTAGAATATTTATAATCTGAATACAGTATAGTTGGTTTTGTGGTTAGAATATTTATAATCTGAACAGTATAGTTGGTTTTGTGGTTAGAATATTTATAATCTGAATTATATAGTTGGTTTTGTGGTTAGAATATTTATAATCTGAATACAGTATAGTTGGTTTTGTGGTTAGAATATTTATAATCTGAATACAGTATAGTTGGTTTTGTGGTTAGAATATTTATAATCTGAATACAGTATAGTTGGTTTTGTGGTTAGAATATTTATAATCTGAATACAATATAGTTGGTTTTGTGGTTAGAATATTTATAATCTGAATACAGTATAGTTGGTTTTGTGGTTAGAATATTTATAATCTGAATACAGTATAGTTGGTTTTGTGGTTAGAATATTTATAATCTGAATACAGTATAGTTGGTTTTGTGGTTAGAATATTTATAATCTGAATACAGTATAGTTGGTTTTGTGGTTAGAATATTTATAATCTGAATACAGTATAGTTGGTTTTGTGGTTAGAATATTTATAATCTGAATACAGTATAGTTGGTTTTGTGGTTAGAATATTTATAATCTGAATACAGTATAGTTGGTTTTGTGGTTAGAATATTTATAATCTGAATACAATATAGTTGGTTTTGTGGTTAGAATATTTATAATCTGAATACAGTATAGTTGGTTTTGTGGTTAGAATATTTATAATCTGAATACAGTATAGTTGGTTTTGTGGTTAGAATATTTATAATCTGAATACAGTATAGTTGGTTTTGTGGTTAGAATATTTATAATCTGAATACAGTATAGTTGGTTTTGTGGTTAGAATATTTATAATCTGAATACAGTATAGTTGGTTTTGTGGTTAGAATATTTATAATCTGAATACAGTATAGTTGGTTTTGTGGTTAGAATATTTATAATCTGAATACAGTATAGTTGGTTTTGTGGTTAGAATATTTATAATCTGAATACAGTATAGTTGGTTTTGTGGTTAGAATATTTATAATCTGAATACAGTATAGTTGGTTTTGTGGTTAGAATATTTATAATCTGAATACAGTATAGTTGGTTTTGTGGTTAGAATATTTATAATCTGAATACAGTATAGTTGGTTTTGTGGTTGGAGAATATTTATAATCTGAATACAATATAGTTGGTTTTGTGGTTAGAATATTTATAATCTGAATACAGTATAGTTGGTTTTGTGGTTAGAATATTTATAATCTGAATACAATATAGTTGGTTTTGTGGTTAGAATATTTATAATCTGAATACAGTATAGTTGGTTTTGTGGTTAGAATATTTATAATCTGAATACAATATAGTTGGTTTTGTGGTTAGAATATTTATAATCTGAATACAGTATAGTTGGTTTTGTGGTTAGAATATTTATAATCTGAATACAGTATAGTTGGTTTTGTGGTTAGAATATTTATAATCTGAATACAGTATAGTTGGTTTTGTGGTTAGAATATTTATAATCTGAATACAGTATAGTTGGTTTTGTGGTTAGAATATTTATAATCTGAATACAGTATAGTTGGTTTTGTGGTTAGAATATTTATAATCTGAATACAGTATAGTTGGTTTTGTGGTTAGAATATTTATAATCTGAATACAGTATAGTTGGTTTTGTGGTTAGAATATTTATAATCTGAATACAGTATAGTTGGTTTTGTGGTTAGAATATTTATAATCTGAATACAGTATAGTTGGTTTTGTGGTTAGAATATTTATAATCTGAATACAGTATAGTTGGTTTTGTGGTTAGAATATTTATAATCTGAATACAGTATAGTTGGTTTTGTGGTTAGAATATTTATAATCTGAATACAGTATAGTTGGTTTTGTGGTTAGAATATTTATAATCTGAATACAGTATAGTTGGTTTTGTGGTTAGAATATTTATAATCTGAATACAGTATAGTTGGTTTTGTGGTTAGAATATTTATAATCTGAATACAGTATATAGTATGGTTAGTTGGTTTTGTGGTTAGAATATTTATAATCTGAATACAGTATAGTTGGTTTTGTGGTTAGAATATTTATAATCTGAATACAGTATAGTTGGTTTTGTGGTTAGAATATTTATGGTATAGTTGGTTTTGTGGTTAGAATATTTATAATCTGAATACAGTATAGTTGGTTTTGTGGTTAGAATATTTATAATCTGAATACAGTATAGTTGGTTTTGTGGTTAGAATATTTATAATCTGAATACATAGTTATAGTTGTGGTTAGAATATTTGTAATCTGAATACAGTATAGGTTATGTGGTTAGAATATTTATAATCTGATACAGTATAGTTGGTTTTGTGGTTAGAATATTTATAATCTGAATACAGTATAGTTGGTTTTGTGGTTAGAATATTTAAAATCTGAATACACTATGGTTAGTTTTGTGGTTAGAATATTTATAATCTGAATACATCTATAGTTGGTTTTGTGGTTAGAATATTTATAATCTGAATACAGTATAGTTGGTTTTGTGGTTAGAATATTTATAATCTGAATACAGTATAGTTAGTTTTGTGGTTAGAATATTTATAATCTGAATACAGTATAGTTGGTTTTGTGGTTAGAATATTTATAATCTGAATACAGTATAGTTGGTTTTGTGGTTAGAATATTTATAATCTGAATACAGTATAGTTGGTTTTGTGGTTAGAATATTTATAATCTGAATACAGTATAGTTGGTTTTGTGGTTAGAATATTTATAATCTGAATACAGTATAGTTGGTTTTGTGGTTAGAATATTTATAATCTGAATACAGTATAGTTGGTTTTGTGGTTAGAATATTTATAATCTGAATACAGTATAGTTGGTTTTGTGGTTAGAATATTTATAATCTGAATACATATAGTTGGTTTTGTGGTTAGAATATTTATAATCTGAATACAGTATAGTTGGTTTTGTGGTTAGAATATTTATAATCTGAATACAGTATAGTTGGTTTTGTGGTTAGAATATTTATAATCTGAATACAGTATAGTTGGTTTTGTGGTTAGAATATTTATAATCTGAATACAGTATAGTTGGTTTTGTGGTTAGAATATTTATAATCTGAATACAATATATAGTTGGTTTTGTGGTTAGAATATTTATAATCTGAATACAGTATAGTTGGTTTTGTGGTTAGAATATTTATAATCTGAATACAGTATAGTTGGTTTTGTGGTTAGAATATTTATAATCTGAATACAGTATAGTTGGTTTTGTGGTTAGAATATTTATAATCTGAATACAGTATAGTTGGTTTTGTGGTTAGAATATTTATAATCTGAATACAGTATAGTTGGTTTTGTGGTTAGAATATTTATAATCTGAATACAGTATAGTTGGTTTTGTGGTTAGAATATTTATAATCTGAATACAGTATAGTTGGTTTTGTGGTTAGAATATTTATAATCTGAATACAGTATAGTTGGTTTTGTGGTTAGAATATTTATAATCTGAATACAGTATAGTTGGTTTTGTGGTTAGAATATTTATAATCTGAATACAGTATAGTTGGTTTTGTGGTTAGAATATTTATAATCTGAATACAGTATAGTTGGTTTTGTGGTTAGAATATTTATAATCTGAATACAGTATAGTTGGTTTTGTGGTTAGAATATTTATAATCTGAATACAGTATAGTTGGTTTTGTGGTTAGAATATTTATAATCTGAATACAGTATAGTTGGTTTTGTGGTTAGAATATTTATAATCTGAATACAGTATAGTTGGTTTTGTGGTTAGAATATTTATAATCTGAATACAGTATAGTTGGTTTTGTGGTTAGAATATTTATAATCTGAATACAGTATAGTTGGTTTTGTGGTTAGAATATTTATAATCTGAATACAGTATAGTTGGTTTTGTGGTTAGAATATTTATAATCTGAATACAGTATAGTTGGTTTTGTGGTTAGAATATTTATAATCTGAATACATATTATAGTTGGTTTTGTGGTTAGAATATTTATAATCTGAATTTGTGGTTATAGTTGGTTTTTGTGGTTAGAATATTTATAATCTGAATACAGTATAGTTGGTTTTGTGGTTAGAATATTTATAATCTGAATACACTATAGTTGGTTTTGTGGTTAGAATATTTATAATCTGAATACAGTATAGTTGGTTTTGTGGTTAGAATATTTATAATCTGAATACAGTATAGTTGGTTTTGTGGTTAGAATATTTATAATCTGAATACAATATAGTTGGTTTTGTGGTTAGAATATTTATAATCTGAATACAGTATAGTTGGTTTTGTGGTTAGAATATTTATAATCTGAATACAATATAGTTGGTTTTGTGGTTAGAATATTTATAATCTGAATACAGTATAGTTGGTTTTGTGGTTAGAATATTTATAATCTGAATACAATATAGTTGGTTTTGTGGTTAGAATATTTATAATCTGAATACAGTATAGTTGGTTTTGTGGTTAGAATATTTATAATCTGAATACAGTATAGTTGGTTTTGTGGTTAGAATATTTATAATCTGAATACAGTATAGTTGGTTTTGTGGTTAGAATATTTATAATCTGAATACAGTATAGTTGGTTTTGTGGTTAGAATATTTATAATCTGAATACAGTATAGTTGGTTTTGTGGTTAGAATATTTATAATCTGAATACAGTATAGTTGGTTTTGTGGTTAGAATATTTATAATCTGAATACAGTATAGTTGGTTTTGTGGTTAGAATATTTATAATCTGAATACAGTATAGTTGGTTTTGTGGTTAGAATATTTATAATCTGAATACAGTATAGTTGGTTTTGTGGTTAGAATATTTATAATCTGAATACAGTATAGTTGGTTTTGTGGTTAGAATATTTATAATCTGAATACAGTATAGTTGGTTTTGTGGTTAGAATATTTATAATCTGAATACAGTATAGTTGGTTTTGTATTTTAGAATATTTATAATCTGAATACAGTATAGTTGGTTTTGTGGTTAGAATATTTATAATCTGAATACAGTATAGTTGGTTTTGTGGTTAGAATATTCATATTATGAATACAATATAGTTTGTTTTGTGGTTAGAATATGTATAATCTGAATACAGTATAGTTGGTTTTGTGGTTAGAATATTTATAATCTGAATACAGTATAGTTGGTTTTGTGGTTAGAATATTTATAATCTGAATACAGTATAGTTGGTTTTGTGGTTAGAATATTTATAATCTGAATACAGTATAGTTGGTTTTGTGGTTAGAATATTTATAATCTGAATACAGTATAGTTGGTTTTGTGGTTAGAATATTTATAATCTGAATACAGTATAGTTGGTTTTGTGGTTAGAATATTTATAATCTGAATACAGTATAGTTGGTTTTGTGGTTAGAATATTTATAATCTGAATACAGTATAGTTGGTTTTGTGGTTAGAATATTTATAATCTGAATACAGAATATTTATAGTTGGTTTTGTGGTTAGAATATTTATAATCTGAATACAGTATAGTTGGTTTTGTGGTTAGAATATTTATAATCTGAATACAGTATAGTTGGTTTTGTGGTTAGAATATTTATAATCTGAATACAGTATAGTTGGTTTTGTGGTTAGAATATTTATAATCTGAATACAATATAGTTGGTTTTGTGGTTAGAATATTTATAATCTGAATACAGTATAGTTGGTTTTGTGGTTAGAATATTTTAATCTGAATAGTTGGTTTTGTTAGAATATTTATCTGAATACAGTATAGTTGGTTTTGTGGTTAGAATATTTATAATCTGAATACAATATAGTTGGTTTTGTGGTTAGAATATTTATAATCTGAATACAGTATAGTTGGTTTTGTGGTTAGAATATTTATAGTTTTATAATCTATAGTATAGTTGGTTTTGTGGTTAGAATATTTATAATCTGAATACAGTATAGTTGGTTTTGTGGTTAGAATATTTATAATCTGAATACAGTATAGTTGGTTTTGTGGTTAGAATATTTATAATCTGAATACAATAGTTGGTTTTGTGGTTAGAATATAATCTGAATACAATATAGTTGGTTTTGTGGTTAGAATATTTATAATCTGAATACAGTATAGTTGGTTTTGTGGTTAGAATATTTATAATCTGAATATAGTTGGTTTTGTGGTTAGAATATTTATAATCTGTATAGTTGGTTTTGTGGTTAGAATATTTATAATCTGAATACAGTATAGTTGGTTTTGTGGTTAGAATATTTTCTGAATACAATATAGTTGGTTTTGTGGTTAGAATATTTATAATCTGAATACAGTATAGTTGGTTTTGTGGTTAGAATATTTATAATCTGAATACAGTATAGTTGGTTTTGTGGTTAGAATATTTATAATCTGAATACAGTATAGTTGGTTTTGTGGTTAGAATATTTATAATCTGAATACAGTATAGTTGGTTTTGTGGTTAGAATATTTATAATCTGAATACAGTATAGTTGGTTTTGTGGTTAGAATATTTATAATCTGAATACAGTATAGTTGGTTTTGTGGTTAGAATATTTATAATCTGAATACAGTATAGTTGGTTTTGTGGTTAGAATATTTATAATCTGAATACAGTATAGTTGGTTTTGTGGTTAGAATATTTATAATCTGAATACAGTATAGTTGGTTTTGTGGTTAGAATATTTATAATCTGAATACAGTATAGTTGGTTTTGTGGTTAGAATATTTATAATCTGAATACAGTATAGTTGGTTTTGTGGTTAGAATATTTATAATCTGAATACAGTATAGTTGGTTTTGTGGTTAGAATATTTATGGTCTAGAATAGTTGGTTTTGTGGTTAGAATATTTATAACACAATATAGTTGGTTTTGTGGTTAGAATATTTATAATCTGAATACAGTATAGTTGGTTTTGTGGTTAGAATATTTATAATCTGAATACAGTATAGTTGGTTTTGTGGTTAGAATATTTATATCTGAATACAGTATAGTTGGTTTTGTGGTTAGAATATTTATAATCTGAATACAGTATAGTTGGTTTTGTGGTTAGAATATTTATAATCTGAATACAGTATAGTTGGTTTTGTGGTTAGAATATTTATAATCTGAATACAGTATAGTTGGTTTTGTGGTTAGAATATTTATAATCTGAATACAGTATAGTTGGTTTTGTGGTTAGAATATTTATAATCTGAATGAATACAGTATAGTTGGTTTTGTGGTTAGAATATTTATAATCTGAATACAGTATATAGTTGGTTTTGTGGTTAGAATATTTATAATCTGAATACAGTATAGTTGGTTTTGTGGTTAGAATATTTATAATCTGAATACAGTATAGTTGGTTTTGTGGTTAGAAATATTTATAATCTGAATACAGTATAGTTGGTTTTGTGGTTAGAATATTTATAATCTGAATACAATATTTGGTTTTGTGGTTAGAATATTTATAATCTGAATACAGTATAGTTGGTTTTGTGGTTAGAATATTTATAATCTGAATACAGTATAGTTGGTTTTGTGGTTAGAATATTTATAATCTGAATACAGTATAGTTGGTTTTGTGGTTAGAATATTTATAATCTGAATACAGTATAGTTGGTTTTGTGGTTAGAATATTTATAATCTGAATACAGTATAGTTGGTTTTGTGGTTAGAATATTTATAATCTGAATACAGTATAGTTGGTTTTGTGGTTAGAATATTTATAATCTGAATACAGTATAGTTGGTTTTGTGGTTAGAATATTTATAATCTGAATATATAGTTGGTTTTGTGGTTAGAATATTTATAATCTGATACAGTATAGTTGGTTTTGTGGTTAGAATATTTATAATCTGAATACAGTATAGTTGGTTTTGTGGTTAGAATATTTATAATCTGAATACAGTATAGTTGGTTTTGTGGTTAGAATATTTATAATCTGAATACAGTATAGTTGGTTTTGTGGTTAGAATATTTATAATCTGAATACAGTATAGTTGGTTTTGTGGTTAGAATATTTATAATCTGAATACAGTATAGTTGGTTTTGTGGTTAGAATATTTATAATCTGAATACAGTATAGTTGGTTTTGTGGTTAGAATATTTATAATCTGAATACAGTATAGTTGGTTTTGTGGTTAGAATATTTATAATCTGAATACAGTATAGTTGGTTTTGTGGTTAGAATATTTATAATCTGAATACAGTATAGTTGGTTTTGTGGTTAGAATATTTATAATCTGAATACAGTATAGTTGGTTTTGTGGTTAGAATATTTATAATCTGAATACAGTATAGTTGGTTTTGTGGTTAGAATATTTATAATCTGAATACAGTATATAGTTGGTTTTGTGGTTAGAATATTTATAATCTGAATACAGTATAGTTGGTTTTGTGGTTAGAATATTTATATAGTTGGTTTTGTGGTTAGAATATTTATAATCTGAATACAGTATAGTTGGTTTTGTGGTTAGAATATTTATAATCTGAATACAGTATAGTTGGTTTTGTGGTTAGAATATTTATAATCTGAATACAGTATAGTTGGTTTTGTGGTTAGAATATTTATAATCTGAATACAGTATAGTTGGTTTTGTGGTTAGAATATTTATAATCTGAATACAGAATATTTATATCTGAATACAGTATAGTTGGTTTTGTGGTTAGAATATTTATAATCTGAATACAGTATAGTTGGTTTTGTGGTTAGAATATTTATAATCTGAATACAGTATAGTTGGTTTTGTGGTTAGAATATTTATAATCTGAATACAGTATAGTTGGTTTTGTGGTTAGAATATTTATAATCTGAATACAATATAGTTGGTTTTGTGGTTAGAATATTTATAATCTGAATACAGTATAGTTGGTTTTGTGGTTAGAATATTTATAATCTGAATACAGTATAGTTGGTTTTGTGGTTAGAATATTTATAATCTGAATACAATATAGTTGGTTTTGTGGTTAGAATATTTATAATCTGAATACAGTATAGTTGGTTTTGTGGTTAGAATATTTATAATCTGAATACAGTATAGTTGGTTTTGTGGTTAGAATATTTATAATCTGAATACAGTATAGTTGGTTTTGTGGTTAGAATATTTATAATCTGAATACAGTATAGTTGGTTTTGTGGTTAGAATATTTATAATCTGAATACAGTATAGTTGGTTTTGTGGTTAGAATATTTATAATCTGAATACAGTATAGTTGGTTTTGTGGTTAGAATATTTATAATCTGAATACAGTATAGTTGGTTTTGTGGTTAGAATATTTATAATCTGAATACAGTATAGTTGGTTTTGTGGTTAGAATATTTATAATCTGAATACAGTATAGTTGGTTTTGTGGTTAGAATATTTATAATCTGAATACAGTATAGTTGGTTTTGTGGTTAGAATATTTATAATCTGAATACAATATAGTTGGTTTTGTGGTTAGAATATTTATAATCTGAATACAGTATAGTTGGTTTTGTGGTTAGAATATTTATAATCTGAATACAGTATAGTTGGTTTTGTGGTTAGAATATTTATAATCTGAATACAGTATAGTTGGTTTTGTGGTTAGAATATTTATAATCTGAATACAGTATAGTTGGTTTTGTGGTTAGAATATTTATAATCTGAATACAGTATAGTTGGTTTTGTGGTTAGAATATTTATAATCTGAATACAGTATAGTTGGTTTTGTGGTTAGAATATTTATAATCTGAATACAGTATAGTTGGTTTTGTGGTTAGAATATTTATAATCTGAATACAGTATAGTTGGTTTTGTGGTTAGAATATTTATAATCTGAATACAGTATAGTTGGTTTTGTGGTTAGAATATTTATAATCTGAATACAGTATAGTTGGTTTTGTGGTTAGAATATTTATAATCTGAATACAATATAGTTGGTTTTGTGGTTAGAATATTTATAATCTGAATACAATATAGTTGGTTTTGTGGTTAGAATATTTATAATCTGAATACAGTATAGTTGGTTTTGTGGTTAGAATATTTATAATCTGAATACAGTATAGTTGGTTTTGTGGTTAGAATATTTATAATCTGAATACAGTATAGTTGGTTTTGTGGTTAGAATATTTATAATCTGAATACAGTATAGTTGGTTTTGTGGTTAGAATATTTATAATCTGAATACAGTATAGTTGGTTTTGTGGTTAGAATATTTATAATCTGAATACAATATAGTTGGTTTTGTGGTTAGAATATTTATAATCTGAATACAGTATAGTTGGTTTTGTGGTTAGAATATTTATAATCTGAATACAGTATAGTTGGTTTTGTGGTTAGAATATTTATAATCTGAATACAGTATAGTTGGTTTTGTGGTTAGAATATTTATAATCTGAATACAGTATAGTTGGTTTTGTGGTTAGAATATTTATAATCTGAATACAGTATAGTTGGTTTTGTGGTTAGAATATTTATAATCTGAATACAATATAGTTGGTTTTGTGGTTAGAATATTTATAATCTGAATACAGTATAGTTGGTTTTGTGGTTAGAATATTTATAATCTGAATACAGTATAGTTGGTTTTGTGGTTAGAATATTTATAATCTGAATACAGTATAGTTGGTTTTGTGGTTAGAATATTTATAATCTGAATACAGTATAGTTGGTTTTGTGGTTAGAATATTTATAATCTGAATACAGTATAGTTGGTTTTGTGGTTAGAATATTTATAATCTGAATACAGTATAGTTGGTTTTGTGGTTAGAATATTTATAATCTGAATACAGTATAGTTGGTTTTGTGGTTAGAATATTTATAATCTGAATACAGTATAGTTGGTTTTGTGGTTAGAATATTTATAATCTGAATACAGTATAGTTGGTTTTGTGGTTAGAATATTTATAATCTGAATACAGTATAGTTGGTTTTGTGGTTAGAATATTTATAATCTGAATACAGTATAGTTGGTTTTGTGGTTAGAATATTTATAATCTGAATACAGTATAGTTGGTTTTGTGGTTAGAATATTTATAATCTGAATACAGTATAGTTGGTTTTGTGGTTAGAATATTTATAATCTGAATACAGTATAGTTGGTTTTGTGGTTAGAATATTTATAATCTGAATACAGTATAGTTGGTTTTGTGGTTAGAATATTTATAATCTGAATACAGTATAGTTGGTTTTGTGGTTAGAATATTTATAATCTGAATACAGTATAGTTGGTTTTGTGGTTAGAATATTTATAATCTGAATACAGTATAGTTGGTTTTGTGCTAAAAATATTTATAATGTGAATACAGTATAGTAGGTTTTGTGGTTAGAATATTTATAATCTGAATACAATATAGTTGGTTTTGTGGTTAGAATATTTATAATCTGAATATAATATAGTTGGTTTTGTGGTTAGAATATTTATAATCTGAATACAGTATAGTTGGTTTTGTGGTTAGAATATTTATAATCTGAATACAGTATAGTTGGTTTTGTGGTTAGAATATTTATAATCTGAATACAGTATAGTTGGTTTTGTGGTTAGAATATTTATAATCTGAATACAGTATAGTTGGTTTTGTGGTTAGAATATTTATAATCTGAATACAGTATAGTTGGTTTTGTGGTTAGAATATTTATAATCTGAATACAGTATAGTTGGTTTTGTGGTTAGAATATTTATAATCTGAATACAGTATAGTTGGTTTTGTGGTTAGAATATTTATAATCTGAATACAGTATAGTTGGTTTTGTGGTTAGAATATTTATAATCTGAATACAGTATAGTTGGTTTTGTGGTTAGAATATTTATAATCTGAATACAGTATAGTTGGTTTTGTGGTTAGAATATTTATAATCTGAATACAGTATAGTTGGTTTTGTGGTTAGAATATTTATAATCTGAATACAGTATAGTTGGTTTTGTGGTTAGAATATTTATAATCTGAATACAATATAGTTGGTTTTGTGGTTAGAATATTTATAATCTAAATACAGTATAGTTGGTTTTGTGGTTAGAATATTTATAATCTGAATACAGTATAGTTGGTTTTGTGGTTAGAATATTTATAATCTGAATACAGTATAGTTGGTTTTGTGGTTAGAATATTTATAATCTGAATACAATATAGTTGGTTTTGTGGTTAGAATATTTATAATCTGAATACAGTATAGTTGGTTTTGTGGTTAGAATATTTATAATCTGAATACAATATAGTTGGTTTTGTGGTTAGAATATTTATAATCTGATTACAGTATAGTTGGTTTTGTGGTTAGAATATTTATAATCTGAATACAGTATAGTTGGTTTTGTGGTTAGAATATTTATAATCTGAATACAGTATAGTTGGTTTTGTGGTTAGAATATTTATAATCTGAATACAGTATAGTTGGTTTTGTGGTTAGAATATTTATAATCTGAATACAGTATAGTTGGTTTTGTGGTTAGAATATTTATAATCTGAATACAGTATAGTTGGTTTTGTGGTTAGAATATTTATAATCTGAATACAGTATAGTTGGTTTTGTGGTTAGAATATTTATAATCTGAATACAATATAGTTTGTTTTGTGGTTAGAATATTTATAATCTGAATACAGTATAGTTGGTTTTGTGGTTAGAATATTTATAATCTGAATACAGTATAGTTGGTTTTGTGGTTAGAATATTTATAATCTGAATACAGTATAGTTGGTTTTGTGGTTAGAATATTTATAATCTGAATACAGTATAGTTGGTTTTGTGGTTAGAATATTTATAATCTGAATACAGTATAGTTGGTTTTGTGGTTAGAATATTTATAATCTGAATACAGTATAGTTGGTTTTGTGGTTAGAATATTTATAATCTGAATACAGTATAGTTGGTTTTGTGGTTAGAATATTTATAATCTGAATACAGTATAGTTGGTTTTGTGGTTAGAATATTTATAATCTGAATACAGTATAGTTGGTTTTGTGGTTAGAATATTTATAATCTGAATACAGTATAGTTGGTTTTGTGGTTAGAATATTTATAATCTGAATACAATATAGTTGGTTTTGTGGTTAGAATATTTATAATCTGAATACAGTATAGTTGGTTTTGTGGTTAGAATATTTATAATCTGAATACAGTATAGTTGGTTTTGTGGTTAGAATATTTATAATCTGAATACAGTATAGTTGGTTTTGTGGTTAGAATATTTATAATCTGAATACAATATAGTTGGTTTTGTGGTTAGAATATTTATAATCTGAATACAGTATAGTTGGTTTTGTGGTTAGAATATTTATAATCTGAATACAGTATAGTTGGTTTTGTGGTTAGAATATTTATAATCTGAATACAGTATAGTTGGTTTTGTGGTTAGAATATTTATAATCTGAATACAGTATAGTTGGTTTTGTGGTTAGAATATTTATAATCTGAATACAGTATAGTTGGTTTTGTGGTTAGAATATTTATAATCTGAATACAGTATAGTTGGTTTTGTGGTTAGAATATTTATAATCTGAATACAATATAGTTGGTTTTGTGGTTAGAATATTTATAATCTGATTACAGTATAGTTGGTTTTGTGGTTAGAATATTTATAATCTGAATACAGTATAGTTGGTTTTGTGGTTAGAATATTTAAAATCTGAATACACTATCGTTGTTTTGTGGTTAGAATATTTATAATCTGATTACAGTATAGTTGGTTTTGTGGTTAGAATATTTAATCTGAATCTGAATACACTATAGTTGGTTTTGTGGTTAGAATATTTATAATCTGAATACAGTATAGTTGGTTTTGTGGTTAGAATATTTATAATCTGAATACAATATAGTTGGTTTTGTGGTTAGAATATTTATAATCTGAATACAGTATAGTTGGTTTTGTGGTTAGAATATTTATAATCTGAATACAATATAGTTGGTTTTGTGGTTAGAATATTTATAATCTGAATACAGTATAGTTGGTTTTGTGGTTAGAATATTTATAATCTGAATACAGTATAGTTGGTTTTGTGGTTAGAATATTTATAATCTGAATACAGTATAGTTGGTTTTGTGGTTAGAATATTTATAATCTGAATACAGTATAGTTGGTTTTGTGGTTAGAATATTTATAATCTGAATACAATATAGTTGGTTTTGTGGTTAGAATATTTATAATCTGAATACAGTATAGTTGGTTTTGTGGTTAGAATATTTATAATCTGAATACAATATAGTTGGTTTTGTGGTTAGAATATTTATAATTTGATTACAGTATAGTTGGTTTTGTGGTTAGAATATTTATAATCTGAATACAGTATAGTTGGTTTTGTGGTTAGAATATTTATAATCTGAATACAGTATAGTTGGTTTTGTGGTTAGAATATTTATAATCTGAATACAGTATAGTTGGTTTTGTGGTTAGAATATTTATAATCTGAATACAGTATAGTTGGTTTTGTGGTTAGAATATTTATAATCTGAATACATCTATAGTTGGTTTTGTGGTTAGAATATTTATAATCTGAATACAGTATAGTTGGTTTTGTGGTTAGAATATTTATAATCTGAATACAGTATAGTTGGTTTTGTGGTTAGAATATTTATAATCTGAATACAGTATAGTTGGTTTTGTGGTTAGAATATTTATAATCTGAATACAATATAGTTGGTTTTGTGGTTAGAATATTTATAATCTGATTACAGTATAGTTGGTTTTGTGGTTAGAATATTTATAATCTGAATACAGTATAGTTGGTTTTGTGGTTAGAATATTTATAATCTGAATACAGTATAGTTGGTTTTGTGGTTAGAATATTTATAATCTGAATACAGTATAGTTGGTTTTGTGGTTAGAATATTTATAATCTGAATACAGTATAGTTGGTTTTGTGGTTAGAATATTTATAATCTGAATACAGTATAGTTGGTTTTGTGGTTAGAATATTTATAATCTGAATACAGTATAGTTGGTTTTGTGGTTAGAATATTTATAATCTGAATACAATATAGTTGGTTTTGTGGTTAGAATATTTATAATCTGAATACAGTATAGTTGGTTTTGTGGTTAGAATATTTATAATCTGAATACAGTATAGTTGGTTTTGTGGTTAGAATATTTATAATCTGAATACAGTATAGTTGGTTTTGTGGTTAGAATATTTATAATCTGAATACAGTATAGTTGGTTTTGTGGTTAGAATATTTATAATCTGAATACAGTATAGTTGGTTTTGTGGTTAGAATATTTATAATCTGAATACAGTATAGTTGGTTTTGTGGTTAGAATATTTATAATCTGAATACAGTATAGTTGGTTTTGTGGTTAGAATATTTATAATCTGAATACAGTATAGTTGGTTTTGTGGTTAGAATATTTATAATCTGAATACAGTATAGTTGGTTTTGTGGTTAGAATATTTATAATCTGAATACAGTATAGTTGGTTTTGTGGTTAGAATATTTATAATCTGAATACAGTATAGTTGGTTTTGTGGTTAGAATATTTATAATCTGAATACAGTATAGTTGGTTTTGTGGTTAGAATATTTATAATCTGAATACAGTATAGTTGGTTTTGTGGTTAGAATATTTATAATCTGAATACAGTATAGTTGGTTTTGTGGTTAGAATATTTATAATCTGAATACAGTATAGTTGGTTTTGTGGTTAGAATATTTATAATCTGAATACAGTATAGTTGGTTTTGTGGTTAGAATATTTATAATCTGAATACAGTATAGTTGGTTTTGTGGTTAGAATATTTATAATCTGAATACAGTATAGTTGGTTTTGTGGTTAGAATATTTATAATCTGAATACAGTATAGTTGGTTTTGTGGTTAGAATATTTATAATCTGAATACAGTATAGTTGGTTTTGTGGTTAGAATATTTATAATCTGAATACAGTATAGTTGGTTTTGTGGTTAGAATATTTATAATCTGAATACAGTATAGTTGGTTTTGTGGTTAGAATATTTATAATCTGAATACAGTATAGTTGGTTTTGTGGTTAGAATATTTATAATCTGAATACAGTATAGTTGGTTTTGTGGTTAGAATATTTATAATCTGAATACAGTATAGTTGGTTTTGTGGTTAGAATATTTATAATCTGAATACAGTATAGTTGGTTTTGTGGTTAGAATATTTATAATCTGAATACAATATAGTTGGTTTTGTGGTTAGAATATTTATAATCTGAATACACAATATAGTTGGTTTTGTGGTTAGAATATTTATAATCTGAATACAGTATAGTTGGTTTTGTGGTTAGAATATTTATAATCTGAATACAGTATAGTTGGTTTTGTGGTTAGAATATTTATAATCTGAATACAGTATAGTTGGTTTTGTGGTTAGAATATTTATAATCTGAATACAGTATAGTTGGTTTTGTGGTTAGAATATTTATAATCTGAATACAGTATAGTTGGTTTTGTGGTTAGAATATTTATAATCTGAATACAGTATAGTTGGTTTTGTGGTTAGAATATTTATAATCTGAATACAGTATAGTTGGTTTTGTGGTTAGAATATTTATAATCTGAATACAATATAGTTGGTTTTGTGGTTAGAATATTTATAATCTGAATACAGTATAGTTGGTTTTGTGGTTAGAATATTTATAATCTGAATACAGTATAGTTGGTTTTGTGGTTAGAATATTTATAATCTGAATACAATATAGTTGGTTTTGTGGTTAGAATATTTATAATCTGAATACAGTATAGTTGGTTTTGTGGTTAGAATATTTATAATCTGAATACAGTATAGTTGGTTTTGTGGTTAGAATATTTATAATCTGAATACAGTATAGTTGGTTTTGTGGTTAGAATATTTATAATCTGAATACAGTATAGTTGGTTTTGTGGTTAGAATATTTATAATCTGAATACAGTATAGTTGGTTTTGTGGTTAGAATATTTATAATCTGAATACAGTATAGTTGGTTTTGTGGTTAGAATATTTATAATCTGAATACAGTATAGTTGGTTTTGTGGTTAGAATATTTATAATCTGAATACAGTATAGTTGGTTTTGTGGTTAGAATATTTATAATCTGAATACAATATAGTTGGTTTTGTGGTTAGAATATTTATAATCTGAATACAGTATAGTTGGTTTTGTGGTTAGAATATTTATAATCTGAATACAATATAGTTGGTTTTGTGGTTAGAATATTTATAATCTGAATACAGTATAGTTGGTTTTGTGGTTAGAATATTTATAATCTGAATACAGTATAGTTGGTTTTGTGGTTAGAATATTTATAATCTGAATACAGTATAGTTGGTTTTGTGGTTAGAATATTTATAATCTGAATACAGTATAGTTGGTTTTGTGGTTAGAATATTTATAATCTGAATACAGTATAGTTGGTTTTGTGGTTAGAATATTTATAATCTGAATACAGTATAGTTGGTTTTGTGGTTAGAATATTTATAATCTGAATACAATATAGTTGGTTTTGTGGTTAGAATATTTATAATCTGAATACAGTATAGTTGGTTTTGTGGTTAGAATATTTATAATCTGAATACAGTATAGTTGGTTTTGTGGTTAGAATATTTATAATCTGAATACAGTATAGTTGGTTTTGTGGTTAGAATATTTATAATCTGAATACAATATAGTTGGTTTTGTGGTTAGAATATTTATAATCTGAATACAGTATAGTTGGTTTTGTGGTTAGAATATTTATAATCTGAATACAGTATAGTTGGTTTTGTGGTTAGAATATTTATAATCTGAATACAGTATAGTTGGTTTTGTGGTTAGAATATTTATAATCTGAATACAGTATAGTTGGTTTTGTGGTTAGAATATTTATAATCTGAATACAGTATAGTTGGTTTTGTGGTTAGAATATTTATAATCTGAATACAGTATAGTTGGTTTTGTGGTTAGAATATTTATAATCTGAATACAGTATAGTTGGTTTTGTGGTTAGAATATTTATAATCTGAATACAGTATAGTTGGTTTTGTGGTTAGAATATTTATAATCTGAATACAGTATAGTTGGTTTTGTGGTTAGAATATTTATAATCTGAATACAGTATAGTTGGTTTTGTGGTTAGAATATTTATAATCTGAATACAGTATAGTTGGTTTTGTGGTTAGAATATTTATAATCTGAATACAGTATAGTTGGTTTTGTGGTTAGAATATTTATAATCTGAATACAGTATAGTTGGTTTTGTGGTTAGAATATTTATAATCTGAATACAGTATAGTTGGTTTTGTGGTTAGAATATTTATAATCTGAATACAGTATAGTTGGTTTTGTGGTTAGAATATTTATAATCTGAATACAGTATAGTTGGTTTTGTGGTTAGAATATTTATAATCTGAATACAATATAGTTGGTTTTGTGGTTAGAATATTTATAATCTGATTACAGTATAGTTGGTTTTGTGGTTAGAATATTTATAATCTGAATACAGTATAGTTGGTTTTGTGGTTAGAATATTTATAATCTGAATACAGTATAGTTGGTTTTGTGGTTAGAATATTTATAATCTGAATACAGTATAGTTGGTTTTGTGGTTAGAATATTTATAATCTGAATACAATATAGTTGGTTTTGTGGTTAGAATATTTATAATCTGAATACAGTATAGTTGGTTTTGTGGTTAGAATATTTATAATCTGAATACAGTATAGTTGGTTTTGTGGTTAGAATATTTATAATCTGAATACAGTATAGTTGGTTTTGTGGTTAGAATATTTATAATCTGAATACAGTATAGTTGGTTTTGTGGTTAGAATATTTATAATCTGAATATAGTTGGTTTTGTATAGTTGGTTTTGTGGTTAGAATATTTATAATCTGAATACAGTATAGTTGGTTTTGTGGTTAGAATATTTATAATCTGAATACAGTATAGTTGGTTTTGTGGTTAGAATATTTATAATCTGAATACAGTATAGTTGGTTTTGTGGTTAGAATATTTATAATCTGAATACAGTATAGTTGGTTTTGTGGTTAGAATATTTATAATCTGAATACAGTATAGTTGGTTTTGTGGTTAGAATATTTATAATCTGAATACAGTATAGTTGGTTTTGTGGTTAGAATATTTATAATCTGAATACAGTATAGTTGGTTTTGTGGTTAGAATATTTATAATCTGAATACAGTATAGTTGGTTTTGTGGTTAGAATATTTATAATCTGAATACAGTATAGTTGGTTTTGTGGTTAGAATATTTATAATCTGAATACAATATAGTTGGTTTTGTGGTTAGAATATTTATAATCTGAATACAGTATAGTTGGTTTTGTGGTTAGAATATTTATAATCTGAATACAGTATAGTTGGTTTTGTGGTTAGAATATTTATAATCTGAATACAATATAGTTGGTTTTGTGGTTAGAATATTTATAATCTGAATACAGTATAGTTGGTTTTGTGGTTAGAATATTTATAATCTGAATACAGTATAGTTGGTTTTGTGGTTAGAATATTTATAATCTGAATACAGTATAGTTGGTTTTGTGGTTAGAATATTTATAATCTGAATACAGTATAGTTGGTTTTGTGGTTAGAATATTTATAATCTGAATACAGTATAGTTGGTTTTGTGGTTAGAATATTTATAATCTGAATACAGTATAGTTGGTTTTGTGGTTAGAATATTTATAATCTGAATACAGTATAGTTGGTTTTGTGGTTAGAATATTTATAATCTGAATACAGTATAGTTGGTTTTGTGGTTAGAATATTTATAATCTGAATACAGTATAGTTGGTTTTGTGGTTAGAATATTTATAATCTGAATACAGTATAGTTGGTTTTGTGGTTAGAATATTTATAATCTGAATACAGTATAGTTGGTTTTGTGGTTAGAATATTTATAATCTGAATACAGTATAGTTGGTTTTGTGGTTAGAATATTTATAATCTGAATACAATATAGTTGGTTTTGTGGTTAGAATATTTATAATTTGATTACAGTATAGTTGGTTTTGTGGTTAGAATATTTATAATCTGAATACAGTATAGTTGGTTTTGTGGTTAGAATATTTATAATCTGAATACAATATAGTTGGTTTTGTGGTTAGAATATTTATAATCTGAATACAGTATAGTTGGTTTTGTGGTTAGAATATTTATAATCTGAATACAGTATAGTTGGTTTTGTGGTTAGAATATTTATAATCTGAATACAATATAGTTGGTTTTGTGGTTAGAATATTTATAATCTAAATACAGTATAGTTGGTTTTGTGGTTAGAATATTTATAATCTGAATACAGTATAGTTGGTTTTTGGTTTTGTGGTTAGAATATTTATAATCTGAATACAGTATAGTTGGTTTTGTGGTTAGAATATTTATAATCTGAATACAGTATAGTTGGTTTTGTGGTTAGAATATTTATAATCTGAATACAGTATAGTTGGTTTTGTGGTTAGAATATTTATAATCTGAATACAGTATAGTTGGTTTTGTGGTTAGAATATTTATAATCTGAATACAGTATAGTTGGTTTTGTGGTTAGAATATTTATAATCTGAATACAGTATAGTTGGTTTTGTGGTTAGAATATTTATAATCTGAATACAGTATAGTTGGTTTTGTGGTTAGAATATTTATAATCTAAATACAGTATAGTTGGTTTTGTGGTTAGAATATTTATATTATGAATACAATATAGTTTGTTTTGTGGTTAGAATATGTATAATCTGAATACAGTACAGTTAGTTTTGTGGTTAGAATATTTATAATCTGAATACAGTATAGTTGGTTTTGTGGTTAGAATATTTATAATCTGAATACAGTATAGTTGGTTTTGTGGTTAGAATATTTATAACTGAATACAGTATAGTTGGTTTTGTGGTTAGAATATTTATAATCTGAATACAGTATAGTTGGTTTTGTGGTTAGAATATTTATAATCTGAATACAGTATAGTTGGTTTTGTGGTTAGAATATTTATAATCTGAATACAGTATAGTTGGTTTTGTGGTTAGAATATTTATAATCTGAATACAGTATAGTTGGTTTTGTGGTTAGAATATTTATAATCTGAATACAGTATAGTTGGTTTTGTGGTTAGAATATTTATAATCTGAATACAGTATAGTTGGTTTTGTGGTTAGAATATTTATAATCTGATTACAGTATAGTTGGTTTTGTGGTTAGAATATTTATAATCTGAATACAGTATAGTTGGTTTTGTGGTTAGAATATTTATAATCTGAATACAGTATAGTAGGTTTTGTGGTTAGAATATTTATAATCTGAATTTAGTATAGTTGGTTTTGTGGTTAGAATATTTATAATCTGAATACAGTATAGTTGGTTTTGTGGTTAGAATATTTATAATCTGAATACAGTATAGTTGGTTTTGTGGTTAGAATATTTATAATCTGAATACAATATAGTTGGTTTTGTGGTTAGAATATTTATAATCTGAATACAGTATAGTTGGTTTTGTGGTTAGAATATTTATAATCTGAATACAGTATAGTTGGTTTTGTGGTTAGAATATTTATAATCTGAATACAGTATAGTTGGTTTTGTGGTTAGAATATTTATAATCTGAATACAGTATAGTTGGTTTTGTGGTTAGAATATTTATAATCTGAATACAGTATAGTTGGTTTTGTGGTTAGAATATTTATAGTTGGTTTTGTGGTTAGAATATTTATAATCTGAATACAGTATAGTTGGTTTTGTGGTTAGAATATTTATAATCTGAATACAGTATAGTTGGTTTTGTGGTTAGAATATTTATAATCTGAATACAGTATAGTTGGTTTTGTGGTTAGAATATTTATAATCTGAATACAGTATAGTTGGTTTTGTGGTTAGAATATTTATAATCTGAATACAGTATAGTTGGTTTTGTGGTTAGAATATTTATAATCTGAATACAGTATAGTTGGTTTTGTGGTTAGAATATTTATAATCTGAATACAGTATAGTTGGTTTTGTGGTTAGAATATTTATAATCTGAATACAGTATAGTTGGTTTTGTGGTTAGAATATTTATAATCTGAATACAATATAGTTGGTTTTGTGGTTAGAATATTTATAATCTGAATACAGTATAGTTGGTTTTGTGGTTAGAATATTTATAATCTGAATACAGTATAGTTGGTTTTGTGGTTAGAATATTTATAATCTGAATACAATATAGTTGGTTTTGTGGTTAGAATATTTATAATCTGAATACAGTATAGTTGGTTTTGTGGTTAGAATATTTATAATCTGAATACAGTATAGTTGGTTTTGTGGTTAGAATATTTATAATCTGAATACAGTATAGTTGGTTTTGTGGTTAGAATATTTATAATCTGAATACAGTATAGTTGGTTTTGTGGTTAGAATATTTATAATCTGAATACAGTATAGTTGGTTTTGTGGTTAGAATATTTATAATCTGAATACAGTATAGTTGGTTTTGTGGTTAGAATATTTATAATCTGAATACAGTATAGTTGGTTTTGTGGTTAGAATATTTATAATCTGAATACAGTATAGTTGGTTTTGTGGTTAGAATATTTATAATCTGAATACAGTATAGTTGGTTTTGTGGTTAGAATATTTATAATCTGAATACAGTATAGTTGGTTTTGTGGTTAGAATATTTATAATCTGAATACAGTATAGTTGGTTTTGTGGTTAGAATATTTATAATCTGAATACAGTATAGTTGGTTTTGTGGTTAGAATATTTATAATCTGAATACAATATAGTTGGTTTTGTGGTTAGAATATTTATAATCTGAATACAGTATAGTTGGTTTTGTGGTTAGAATATTTATAATCTGAATACAGTATAGTTGGTTTTGTGGTTAGAATATTTATAATCTGAATACAATATAGTTGGTTTTGTGGTTAGAATATTTATAATCTGAATACAGTATAGTTGGTTTTGTGGTTAGAATATTTATAATCTGAATACAGTATAGTTGGTTTTGTGGTTAGAATATTTATAATCTGAATACAGTATAGTTGGTTTTGTGGTTAGAATATTTATAATCTGAATACAGTATAGTTGGTTTTGTGGTTAGAATATTTATAATCTGAATACAGTATAGTTGGTTTTGTGGTTAGAATATTTATAATCTGAATACAGTATAGTTGGTTTTGTGGTTAGAATATTTATAATCTGAATACAGTATAGTTGGTTTTGTGGTTAGAATATTTATAATCTGAATACAGTATAGTTGGTTTTGTGGTTAGAATATTTATAATCTGAATACAGTATAGTTGGTTTTGTGGTTAGAATATTTATAATCTGAATACAGTATAGTTGGTTTTGTGGTTAGAATATTTATAATCTGAATACAGTATAGTTGGTTTTGTGGTTAGAATATTTATAATCTGAATACAGTATAGTTGGTTTTGTGGTTAGAATATTTATAATCTGAATACAGTATAGTTGGTTTTGTGGTTAGAATATTTATAATCTGAATACAGTATAGTTGGTTTTGTGGTTAGAATATTTATAATCTGAATACAGTATAGTTGGTTTTGTGGTTAGAATATTTATAATCTGAATACAGTATAGTTGGTTTTGTGGTTAGAATATTTATAATCTGAATACAGTATAGTTGGTTTTGTGGTTAGAATATTTATAATCTGAATACAGTATAGTTGGTTTTGTGGTTAGAATATTTATAATCTGAATACAGTATAGTTGGTTTTGTGGTTAGAATATTTATAATCTGAATACAGTATAGTTGGTTTTGTGGTTAGAATATTTATAATCTGAATACAGTATAGTTGGTTTTGTGGTTAGAATATTTATAATCTGAATACAGTATAGTTGGTTTTGTGGTTAGAATATTTATAATCTGAATACAGTATAGTTGGTTTTGTGGTTAGAATATTTATAATCTGAATACAGTATAGTTGGTTTTGTGGTTAGAATATTTATAATCTGAATACAGTATAGTTGGTTTTGTGGTTAGAATATTTATAATCTGAATACAGTATAGTTGGTTTTGTGGTTAGAATATTTATAATCTGAATACAGTATAGTTGGTTTTGTGGTTAGAATATTTATAATCTGAATACAATATAGTTGGTTTTGTGGTTAGAATATTTATAATCTGAATACAGTATAGTTGGTTTTGTGGTTAGAATATTTATAATCTGAATACAGTATAGTTGGTTTTGTGGTTAGAATATTTATAATCTGAATACAGTATAGTTGGTTTTGTGGTTAGAATATTTATAATCTGAATACAGTATAGTTGGTTTTGTGGTTAGAATATTTATAATCTGAATACAGTATAGTTGGTTTTGTGGTTAGAATATTTATAATCTGAATACAGTATAGTTGGTTTTGTGGTTAGAATATTTATAATCTGAATACAGTATAGTTGGTTTTGTGGTTAGAATATTTATAATCTGAATACAGTATAGTTGGTTTTGTGGTTAGAATATTTATAATCTGAATACAATATAGTTGGTTTTGTGGTTAGAATATTTATAATCTGAATACAGTATAGTTGGTTTTGTGGTTAGAATATTTATAATCTGAATACAGTATAGTTGGTTTTGTGGTTAGAATATTTATAATCTGAATACAGTATAGTTGGTTTTGTGGTTAGAATATTTATAATCTGAATACAGTATAGTTGGTTTTGTGGTTAGAATATTTATAATCTGAATACAGTATAGTTGGTTTTGTGGTTAGAATATTTATAATCTGAATACAGTATAGTTGGTTTTGTGGTTAGAATATTTATAATCTGAATACAGTATAGTTGGTTTTGTGGTTAGAATATTTATAATCTGAATACAGTATAGTTGGTTTTGTGGTTAGAATATTTATAATCTGAATACAGTATAGTTGGTTTTGTGGTTAGAATATTTATAATCTGAATACAGTATAGTTGGTTTTGTGGTTAGAATATTTATAATCTGAATACAGTATAGTTGGTTTTGTGGTTAGAATATTTATAATCTGAATACAATATAGTTGGTTTTGTGGTTAGAATATTTATAATCTGAATACAATATAGTTGGTTTTGTGGTTAGAATATTTATAATCTGAATACAGTATAGTTGGTTTTGTGGTTAGAATATTTATAATCTGAATACAGTATAGTTGGTTTTGTGGTTAGAATATTTATAATCTGAATACAGTATAGTTGGTTTTGTGGTTAGAATATTTATAATCTGAATACAGTATAGTTGGTTTTGTGGTTAGAATATTTATAATCTGAATACAGTATAGTTGGTTTTGTGGTTAGAATATTTATAATCTGAATACAGTATAGTTGGTTTTGTGGTTAGAATATTTATAATCTGAATACAGTATAGTTGGTTTTGTGGTTAGAATATTTATAATCTGAATACAGTATAGTTGGTTTTGTGGTTAGAATATTTATAATCTGAATACAGTATAGTTGGTTTTGTGGTTAGAATATTTATAATCTGAATACAGTATAGTTGGTTTTGTGGTTAGAATATTTATAATCTGAATACAGTATAGTTGGTTTTGTGGTTAGAATATTTATAATCTGAATACAGTATAGTTGGTTTTGTGGTTAGAATATTTATAATCTGAATACAGTATAGTTGGTTTTGTGGTTAGAATATTTATAATCTGAATACAGTATAGTTGGTTTTGTGGTTAGAATATTTATAATCTGAATACAATATAGTTGGTTTTGTGGTTAGAATATTTATAATCTGAATACAGTATAGTTGGTTTTGTGGTTAGAATATTTATAATCTGAATACAGTATAGTTGGTTTTGTGGTTAGAATATTTATAATCTGAATACAGTATAGTTGGTTTTGTGGTTAGAATATATTTATAATCTGAATACAGTATAGTTGGTTTTGTGGTTAGAATATTTATAATCTGAATACAGTATAGTTGGTTTTGTGGTTAGAATATTTATAATCTGAATACAGTATAGTTGGTTTTGTGGTTAGAATATTTATAATCTGAATACAGTATAGTTGGTTTTGTGGTTAGAATATTTATAATCTGAATACAGTATAGTTGGTTTTGTGGTTAGAATATTTATAATCTGAATACAGTATAGTTGGTTTTGTGGTTAGAATATTTATAATCTGAATACAGTATAGTTGGTTTTGTGGTTAGAATATTTATAATCTGAATACAGTATAGTTGGTTTTGTGGTTAGAATATTTATAATCTGAATACAGTATAGTTGGTTTTGTGGTTAGAATATTTATAATCTGAATACAATATAGTTGGTTTTGTGGTTAGAATATTTATAATCTGAATACAGTATAGTTGGTTTTGTGGTTAGAATATTTATAATCTGAATACAGTATAGTTGGTTTTGTGGTTAGAATATTTATAATCTGAATACAGTATAGTTGGTTTTGTGGTTAGAATATTTATAATCTGAATACAGTATAGTTGGTTTTGTGGTTAGAATATTTATAATCTGAATACAGTATAGTTGGTTTTGTGGTTAGAATATTTATAATCTGAATACAGTATAGTTGGTTTTGTGGTTTGTGGTTAGAATAGTTGGTTTTGTGGTTAGAATATTTATAATCTGAATACAGTATAGTTGGTTTTGTGGTTAGAATATTTATAATCTGAATACAGTATAGTTGGTTTTGTGGTTAGAATATTTATAATCTGAATACAGTATAGTTGGTTTTGTGGTTAGAATATTTATAATCTGAATACAGTATAGTTGGTTTTGTGGTTAGAATATTTATAATCTGAATACAGTATAGTTGGTTTTGTGGTTAGAATATTTATAATCTGAATACAGTATAGTTGGTTTTGTGGTTAGAATATTTATAATCTGAATACAATATAGTTGGTTTTGTGGTTAGAATATTTATAATCTGAATACAATATAGTTGGTTTTGTGGTTAGAATATTTATAATCTAAATACAGTATAGTTGGTTTTGTGGTTAGAATATTTATAATCTGAATACAATATAGTTGGTTTTGTGGTTAGAATATTTATAATCTGAATACAGTATAGTTGGTTTTGTGGTTAGAATATTTATAATCTGAATACAGTATAGTTGGTTTTGTGGTTAGAATATTTATAATCTGAATACAATATAGTTTGTTTTGTGGTAAGAATATTTAAAATCTGAATACACTATAGTTGGTTTTGTGGTTAGAATATTTATAATCTGAATACAGTATAGTTGGTTTTGTGGTTAGAATATTTATAATCTGAATACAGAATATAGTTGGTTTTGTGGTTAGAATATTTATAATCTGAATACAGTATAGTTGGTTTTGTGGTTAGAATATTTATAATCTGAATACAGTATAGTTGGTTTTGTGGTTAGAATATTTATAATCTGAATACAGTATAGTTGGTTTTGTGGTTAGAATATTTATAATCTGAATACAGTATAGTTGGTTTTGTGGTTAGAATATTTATAATCTGAATACAGTATAGTTGGTTTTGTGGTTAGAATATTTATAATCTGAATACAGTATAGTTGGTTTTGTGGTTAGAATATTTATAATCTGAATACAGTATAGTTGGTTTTGTGGTTAGAATATTTATAATCTGAATACAGTATAGTTGGTTTTGTGGTTAGAATATTTATAATCTGAATACAGTATAGTTGGTTTTGTGGTTAGAATATTTATAATCTGAATACAGTATAGTTGGTTTTGTGGTTAGAATATTTATAATCTGAATACAGTATAGTTGGTTTTGTGGTTAGAATATTTATAATCTGAATACAGTATAGTTGGTTTTGTGGTTAGAATATTTATAATCTGAATACAGTATAGTTGGTTTTGTGGTTAGAATATTTATAATCTGAATACAGTATAGTTGGTTTTGTGGTTAGAATATTTATAATCTGAATACAGTATAGTTGGTTTTGTGGTTAGAATATTTATAATCTGAATACAGTATAGTTGGTTTTGTGGTTAGAATATTTATAATCTGAATACAGTATAGTTGGTTTTGTGGTTAGAATATTTATAATCTGAATACAGTATAGTTGGTTTTGTGGTTAGAATATTTATAATCTGAATACAGTATAGTTGGTTTTGTGGTTAGAATATTTTCTAATACATATAGTTGGTTTTGTGGTTAGAATATTTATAATCTGAATACAGTATAGTTGGTTTTGTGGTTAGAATATTTATAATCTGAATACAGTATAGTTGGTTTTGTGGTTAGAATATTTATAATCTGAATACAATATAGTTGGTTTTGTGGTTAGAATATTTATAATCTGAATACAGTATAGTTGGTTTTGTGGTTAGAATATTTATAATCTGAATACAGTATAGTTGGTTTTGTGGTTAGAATATTTATAATCTGAATACAGTATAGTTGGTTTTGTGGTTAGAATATTTATAATCTGAATACAGTATAGTTGGTTTTGTGGTTAGAATATTTATAATCTGAATACAGTATAGTTGGTTTTGTGGTTAGAATATTTATAATCTGAATACAGTATAGTTGGTTTTGTGGTTAGAATATTTATAATCTGAATACAGTATAGTTGGTTTTGTGGTTAGAATATTTATAATCTGAATACAGTATAGTTGGTTTTGTGGTTAGAATATTTATAATCTGAATACAGTATAGTTGGTTTTGTGGTTAGAATATTTATAATCTGAATACAGTATAGTTGGTTTTGTGGTTAGAATATTTATAATCTGAATACAGAATATAGTTGGTTTTGTGGTTAGAATATTTATAATCTGAATACAGTATAGTTGGTTTTGTGGTTAGAATATTTATAATCTGAATACAGTATAGTTGGTTTTGTGGTTAGAATATTTATAATCTGAATACAGTATAGTTGGTTTTGTGGTTAGAATATTTATAATCTGAATACAGTATAGTTGGTTTTGTGGTTAGAATATTTATAATCTGAATACAGTATAGTTGGTTTTGTGGTTAGAATATTTATAATCTGAATACAGTATAGTTGGTTTTGTGGTTAGAATATTTATAATCTGAATACAGTATAGTTGGTTTTGTGGTTAGAATATTTATAATCTGAATACAGTATAGTTGGTTTTGTGGTTAGAATATTTATAATCTGAATACAGTATAGTTGGTTTTGTGGTTAGAATATTTATAATCTGAATACAGTATAGTTGGTTTTGTGGTTAGAATATTTATAATCTGAATACAGTATAGTTGGTTTTGTGGTTAGAATATTTATAATCTGAATACAGTATAGTTGGTTTTGTGGTTAGAATATTTATAATCTGAATACAGTATAGTTGGTTTTGTGGTTAGAATATTTATAATCTGAATACAGTATAGTTGGTTTTGTGGTTAGAATATTTATAATCTGAATACAGTATAGTTGGTTTTGTGGTTAGAATATTTATAATCTGAATACAGTATAGTTGGTTTTGTGGTTAGAATATTTATAATCTGAATACAATATAGTTGGTTTTGTGGTTAGAATATTTATAATCTGAATACAGTATAGTTGGTTTTGTGGTTAGAATATTTATAATCTGAATACAATATAGTTGGTTTTGTGGTTAGAATATTTATAATCTGAATACAGTATAGTTGGTTTTGTGGTTAGAATATTTATAATCTGAATACAGTATAGTTGGTTTTGTGGTTAGAATATTTATAATCTGAATACAGTATAGTTGGTTTTGTGGTTAGAATATTTATAATCTGAATACAGTATAGTTGGTTTTGTGGTTAGAATATTTATAATCTGAATACAGTATAGTTGGTTTTGTGGTTAGAATATTTATAATCTGAATACAGTATAGTTGGTTTTGTGGTTAGAATATTTATAATCTGAATACAGTATAGTTGGTTTTGTGGTTAGAATATTTATAATCTGAATACAGTATAGTTGGTTTTGTGGTTAGAATATTTATAATCTGAATACAGTATAGTTGGTTTTGTGGTTAGAATATTTATAATCTGAATACAGTATAGTTGGTTTTGTGGTTAGAATATTTATAATCTGAATACAGTATAGTTGGTTTTGTGGTTAGAATATTTATAATCTGAATACAGTATAGTTGGTTTTGTGGTTAGAATATTTATAATCTGAATACAATATAGTTGGTTTTGTGGTTAGAATATTTATAATCTGAATACAGTATAGTTGGTTTTGTGGTTAGAATATTTATAATCTGAATACAGTATAGTTGGTTTTGTGGTTAGAATATTTATAATCTGAATACAGTATAGTTGGTTTTGTGGTTAGAATATTTATAATCTGAATACAGTATAGTTGGTTTTGTGGTTAGAATATTTATAATCTGAATACAGTATAGTTGGTTTTGTGGTTAGAATATTTATAATCTGAATACAGTATAGTTGGTTTTGTGGTTAGAATATTTATAATCTGAATACAGTATAGTTGGTTTTGTGGTTAGAATATTTATAATCTGAATACAGTATAGTTGGTTTTGTGGTTAGAATATTTATAATCTGAATACAGTATAGTTGGTTTTGTGGTTAGAATATTTATAATCTGAATACAGTATAGTTGGTTTTGTGGTTAGAATATTTATAATCTGAATACAGTATAGTTGGTTTTGTGGTTAGAATATTTATAATCTGAATACAGTATAGTTGGTTTTGTGGTTAGAATATTTATAATCTGAATACAGTATAGTTGGTTTTGTGGTTAGAATATTTATAATCTGAATACAGTATAGTTGGTTTTGTGGTTAGAATATTTATAATCTGAATACAATATAGTTGGTTTTGTGGTTAGAATATTTATAATCTGAATACAGTATAGTTGGTTTTGTGGTTAGAATATTTATAATCTGAATACAGTATAGTTGGTTTTGTGGTTAGAATATTTATAATCTGAATACAATATAGTTTGTTTTGTGGTTAGAATATTTATAATCTGAATACAGTATAGTTGGTTTTGTGGTTAGAATATTTATAATCTGAATACAGTATAGTTGGTTTTGTGGTTAGAATATTTATAATCTGAATACAGTATAGTTGGTTTTGTGGTTAGAATATTTATAATCTGAATACAGTATAGTTGGTTTTGTGGTTAGAATATTTATAATCTGAATACAGTATAGTTGGTTTTGTGGTTAGAATATTTATAATCTGAATACAGTATAGTTGGTTTTGTGGTTAGAATATTTATAATCTGAATACAATATAGTTGGTTTTGTGGTTAGAATATTTATAATCTGAATACAATATAGTTGGTTTTGTGGTTAGAATATTTATAATCTGAATACAGTACAGTTAGTTTTGTGGTTAGAATATTTATAATCTGAATACAGTATAGTTGGTTTTGTGGTTAGAATATTTATAATCTGAATACAGTATAGTTGGTTTTGTGGTTGGTTAGAATATTTATAATCTGATTACAGTATAGTTGGTTTTGTTGTTAGAATATTTATAATCTGAATTCAGTATAGTTGGTTTTGTGGTTAGAATATTTAAAATCTGAATACACTATGGTTAGTTTTGTGGTTAGAATATTTATAATCTGAATACAGTATAGTTGGTTTTGTGGTTAGAATATTTATAATCTGAATACAGTATAGTTGGTTTTGTGGTTAGAATATTTATAATCTGAATACAGTATAGTTGGTTTTGTGGTTAGAATATTTATAATCTGAATACAATATAGTTGGTTTTGTAGTTAGAATATTTATAATTTGATTACAGTATAGTTGGTTTTGTGGTTAGAATATTTATAATCTGAATACAGTATAGTTGGTTTTGTGGTTAGAATATTTATAATCTGAATACAGTATAGTTGGTTTTGTGGTTAGAATATTTATAATCTGAATACAGTATAGTTGGTTTTGTGGTTAGAATATTTATAATCTGAATACAGTATAGTTGGTTTTGTGGTTAGAATATTTATAATCTGAATACAGTATAGTTGGTTTTGTGGTTAGAATATTTATAATCTGAATACAGTATAGTTGGTTTTGTGGTTAGAATATTTATAATCTGAATACAGTATAGTTGGTTTTGTGGTTAGAATATTTATAATCTGAATACAGTATAGTTGGTTTTGTGGTTAGAATATTTATAATCTGAATACAGTATAGTTGGTTTTGTGGTTAGAATATTTATAATCTGAATACAGTATAGTTGGTTTTGTGGTTAGAATATTTATAATCTGAATACAATTTATATAGTTGGTTTTGTGGTTAGAATATTTATAATCTGAATACAGTATAGTTGGTTTTGTGGTTAGAATATTTATAATCTGAATACAGTATAGTTGGTTTTGTGGTTAGAATATTTATAATCTGAATACAGTATAGTTGGTTTTGTGGTTAGAATATTTATAATCTGAATACAGTATAGTTGGTTTTGTGGTTAGAATATTTATAATCTGAATACAGTATAGTTGGTTTTGTGGTTAGAATATTTATAATCTGAATACAGTATAGTTGGTTTTGTGGTTAGAATATTTATAATCTGAATACAGTATAGTTGGTTTTGTGGTTAGAATATTTATAATCTGAATACAGTATAGTTGGTTTTGTGGTTAGAATATTTATAATCTGAATACAGTATAGTTGGTTTTGTGGTTAGAATATTTATAATCTGAATACAGTATAGTTGGTTTTGTGGTTAGAATATTTATAATCTGAATACAGTATAGTTGGTTTTGTGGTTAGAATATTTATAATCTGAATACAGTATAGTTGGTTTTGTGGTTAGAATATTTATAATCTGAATACAGTATAGTTGGTTTTGTGGTTAGAATATTTATAATCTGAATACAGTATAGTTGGTTTTGTGGTTAGAATATTTATAATCTGAATACAATATAGTTGGTTTTGTGGTTAGAATATTTATAATCTGAATACAGTATAGTTGGTTTTGTGGTTAGAATATTTATAATCTGAATACAGTATAGTTGGTTTTGTGGTTAGAATATTTATAATCTGAATACAGTATAGTTGGTTTTGTGGTTAGAATATTTATAATCTGAATACAGTATAGTTGGTTTTGTGGTTAGAATATTTATAATCTGAATACAGTATAGTTGGTTTTGTGGTTAGAATATTTATAATCTGAATACAGTATAGTTGGTTTTGTGGTTAGAATATTTATAATCTGAATACAGTATAGTTGGTTTTGTGGTTAGAATATTTATAATCTGAATACAGTATAGTTGGTTTTGTGGTTAGAATATTTATAATCTGAATACAGTATAGTTGGTTTTGTGGTTAGAATATTTATAATCTGAATACAGTATAGTTGGTTTTGTGGTTAGAATATTTATAATCTGAATACAGTATAGTTGGTTTTGTGGTTAGAATATTTATAATCTGATTTATAACAATACAGTATAGTTGGTTTTGTGGTTAGAATATTTATAATCTGAATACAGTATAGTTGGTTTTGTGGTTAGAATATTTATAATCTGAATACAGTATAGTTGGTTTTGTGGTTAGAATATTTATAATCTGAATACAATATAGTTGGTTTTGTGGTTAGAATATTTATAATCTGAATACAGTATAGTTGGTTTTGTGGTTAGAATATTTATAATCTGAATACAGTATAGTTGGTTTTGTGGTTAGAATATTTATAATCTGAATACAGTATAGTTGGTTTTGTGGTTAGAATATTTATAATCTGAATACAATATAGTTGGTTTTGTGGTTAGAATATTTATAATCTGAATACAGTATAGTTGGTTTTGTGGTTAGAATATTTATAATCTGAATACAGTATAGTTGGTTTTGTGGTTAGAATATTTATAATCTGAATACAGTATAGTTGGTTTTGTGGTTAGAATATTTATAATCTGAATACAGTATAGTTGGTTTTGTGGTTAGAATATTTATAATCTGAATACAATATAGTTGGTTTTGTGGTTAGAATATTTATAATCTGAATACAGTATAGTTGGTTTTGTGGTTAGAATATTTATAATCTGAATACAGTATAGTTGGTTTTGTGGTTAGAATATTTATAATCTGAATACAGTATAGTTGGTTTTGTGGTTAGAATATTTATAATCTGAATACAGTATAGTTGGTTTTGTGGTTAGAATATTTATAATCTGAATACAGTATAGTTGGTTTTGTGGTTAGAATATTTATAATCTGAATACAATATAGTTGGTTTTGTGGTTAGAATATTTATAATCTGAATACAGTATAGTTGGTTTTGTGGTTAGAATATTTATAATCTGAATACAGTATAGTTGGTTTTGTGGTTAGAATATTTATAATCTGAATACAGTATAGTTGGTTTTGTGGTTAGAATATTTATAATCTGAATACAGTATAGTTGGTTTTGTGGTTAGAATATTTATAATCTGAATACAGTATAGTTGGTTTTGTGGTTAGAATATTTATAATCTGAATACAGTATAGTTGGTTTTGTGGTTAGAATATTTATAATCTGAATACAGTATAGTTGGTTTTGTGGTTAGAATATTTATAATCTGAATGGTTTTTGTGGTTAGAATATTTATAGTTGGTTTTGTGGTTAGAATATTTATAATCTGAATACAGTATAGTTGGTTTTGTGGTTAGAATATTTATAATCTGAATACAGTATAGTTGGTTTTGTGGTTAGAATATTTATAATCTGAATACAGTATAGTTGGTTTTGTGGTTAGAATATTTATAATCTGAATACAGTATAGTTGGTTTTGTGGTTAGAATATTTATAATCTGAATACAGTATAGTTGGTTTTGTGGTTAGAATATTTATAATCTGAATACAGTATAGTTGGTTTTGTGGTTAGAATATTTATAATCTGAATACAGTATAGTTGGTTTTGTGGTTAGAATATTTATAATCTGAATACAGTATAGTTGGTTTTGTGGTTAGAATATTTATAATCTGAATACAGTATAGTTAGTTTTGTGGTTAGAATATTTATAATCTGAATACAGTATAGTTGGTTTTGTGGTTAGAATATTTATAATCTGAATACAATATAGTTGGTTTTGTGGTTAGAATATTTATAATCTGAATACAGTATAGTTGGTTTTGTGGTTAGAATATTTATAATCTGAATACAGTATAGTTGGTTTTGTGGTTAGAATATTTATAATCAGTATAGTTGGTTTTGTGGTTGAATACAGTATAGTTGGTTTTGTGGTTAGAATATTTATAATCTAAATACAGTATAGTTGGTTTTGTGGTTAGAATATTTATAATCTGAATACAGTATAGTTGGTTTTGTGGTTAGAATATTTATAATCTGAATACAATATAGTTGGTTTTGTGGTTAGAATATTTATAATCTGAATACAGTATAGTTGGTTTTGTGGTTAGAATATTTATAATCTGAATACAGTATAGTTGGTTTTGTGGTTAGAATATTTATAATCTGAATACAGTATAGTTGGTTTTGTGGTTAGAATATTTATAATCTGAATACAGTATAGTTGGTTTTGTGGTTAGAATATTTATAATCTGAATACAATATAGTTGGTTTTGTGGTTAGAATATTTATAATCTGAATACAGTATAGTTGGTTTTGTGGTTAGAATATTTATAATCTGAATACAGTATAGTTGGTTTTGTGGTTAGAATATTTATAATCTGAATACAGTATAGTTGGTTTTGTGGTTAGAATATTTATAATCTGAATACAATATAGTTGGTTTTGTGGTTAGAATATTTATAATCTGAATACAATATAGTTGGTTTTGTGGTTAGAATATTTATAATCTGAATACAGTATAGTTGGTTTTGTGGTTAGAATATTTATAATCTGAATACAGTATAGTTGGTTTTGTGGTTAGAATATTTATAATCTGAATACAATATAGTTGGTTTTGTGGTTAGAATATTTATAATCTGAATACAGTATAGTTGGTTTTGTGGTTAGAATATTTATAATCTGAATACAGTATAGTTGGTTTTGTGGTTAGAATATTTATAATCTGAATACAGTATAGTTGGTTTTGTGGTTAGAATATTTATAATCTGAATACAGTATAGTTGGTTTTGTGGTTAGAATATTTATAATCTGAATACAATATAGTTGGTTTTGTGGTTAGAATATTTATAATCTGAATACAGTATAGTTGGTTTTGTGGTTAGAATATTTATAATCTGAATACAGTATAGTTGGTTTTGTGGTTAGAATATTTATAATCTGAATACAGTATAGTTGGTTTTGTGGTTAGAATATTTATAATCTGAATACAGTATAGTTGGTTTTGTGGTTAGAATATTTATAATCTGAATACAGTATAGTTGGTTTTGTGGTTAGAATATTTATAATCTGAATACAGTATAGTTGGTTTTGTGGTTAGAATATTTATAATCTGAATACAGTATAGTTGGTTTTGTGGTTAGAATATTTATAATCTGAATACAGTATAGTTGGTTTTGTGGTTAGAATATTTATAATCTGAATACAGTATAGTTGGTTTTGTGGTTAGAATATTTATAATCTGAATGAATACAGTATAGTTGGTTTTGTGGTTAGAATATTTATAATCTGAATACAATATAGTTGGTTTTGTGGTTAGAATATTTATAATCTGAATACAGTATAGTTGGTTTTGTGGTTAGAATATTTATAATCTGAATACAGTATAGTTGGTTTTGTGGTTAGAATATTTATAATCTGAATACAGTATAGTTGGTTTTGTGGTTAGAATATTTATAATCTGAATACAGTATAGTTGGTTTTGTGGTTAGAATATTTATAATCTGAATACAGTATAGTTGGTTTTGTGGTTAGAATATTTATAATCTGAATACAGTATAGTTGGTTTTGTGGTTAGAATATTTATAATCTGAATACAGTATAGTTGGTTTTGTGGTTAGAATATTTATAATCTGAATACAGTATAGTTGGTTTTGTGGTTAGAATATTTATAATCTGAATACAGTATAGTTGGTTTTGTGGTTAGAATATTTATAATCTGAATACAGTATAGTTGGTTTTGTGGTTAGAATATTTATAATCTGAATACAGTATAGTTGGTTTTGTGGTTAGAATATTTATAATCTGAATACAGTATAGTTGGTTTTGTGGTTAGAATATTTATAATCTGAATACAGTATAGTTGGTTTTGTGGTTAGAATATTTATAATCTGAATACAGTATAGTTGGTTTTGTGGTTAGAATATTTATAATCTGAATACAGTATAGTTGGTTTTGTGGTTAGAATATTTATAATCTGAATACAGTATAGTTGGTTTTGTGGTTAGAATATTTATAATCTGAATACAGTATAGTTGGTTTTGTGGTTAGAATATTTATAATCTGAATACAGTATAGTTGGTTTTGTGGTTAGAATATTTATAATCTGAATACAGTATAGTTGGTTTTGTGGTTAGAATATTTATAATCTGAATACAGTATAGTTGGTTTTGTGGTTAGAATATTTATAATCTGAATACAGTATAGTTGGTTTTGTGGTTAGAATATTTATAATCTGAATACAGTATAGTTGGTTTTGTGGTTAGAATATTTATAATCTGAATACAATATAGTTGGTTTTGTGGTTAGAATATTTATAATCTGAATACAGTATAGTTGGTTTTGTGGTTAGAATATTTATAATCTGAATACAGTATAGTTGGTTTTGTGGTTAGAATATTTATAATCTGAATACAGTATAGTTGGTTTTGTGGTTAGAATATTTATAATCTGAATACAGTATAGTTGGTTTTGTGGTTAGAATATTTATAATCTGAATACAGTATAGTTGGTTTTGTGGTTAGAATATTTATAATCTGAATACAATATAGTTGGTTTTGTGGTTAGAATATTTATAATCTGAATACAGTATAGTTGGTTTTGTGGTTAGAATATTTATAATCTGAATACAGTATAGTTGGTTTTGTGGTTAGAATATTTATAATCTGAATACAGTATAGTTGGTTTTGTGGTTAGAATATTTATAATCTGAATACAGTATAGTTGGTTTTGTGGTTAGAATATTTATAATCTGAATACAGTATAGTTGGTTTTGTGGTTAGAATATTTATAATCTGAATACAGTATAGTTGGTTTTGTGGTTAGAATATTTATAATCTGAATACAGTATAGTTGGTTTTGTGGTTAGAATATTTATAATCTGAATACAGTATAGTTGGTTTTGTGGTTAGAATATTTATAATCTGAATACAGTATAGTTGGTTTTGTGGTTAGAATATTTATAATCTGAATACAGTATAGTTGGTTTTGTGGTTAGAATATTTATAATCTGAATACAGTATAGTTGGTTTTGTGGTTAGAATATTTATAATCTGAATACAGTATAGTTGGTTTTGTGGTTAGAATATTTATAATCTGAATAGAATATAGTTGGTTTTGTGGTTAGAATATTTATAATCTGAATACAGTATAGTTGGTTTTGTGGTTAGAATATTTATAATCTGAATACAGTATAGTTGGTTTTGTGGTTAGAATATTTATAATCTGAATACAATATAGTTGGTTTTGTGGTTAGAATATTTATAATCTGAATACAGTATAGTTGGTTTTGTGGTTAGAATATTTATAATCTGAATACAGTATAGTTGGTTTTGTGGTTAGAATATTTATAATCTGAATACAGTATAGTTGGTTTTGTGGTTAGAATATTTATAATCTGAATACAGTATAGTTGGTTTTGTGGTTAGAATATTTATAATCTGAATACAGTATAGTTGGTTTTGTGGTTAGAATATTTATAATCTGAATACAGTATAGTTGGTTTTGTGGTTAGAATATTTATAATCTGAATACAATATAGTTGGTTTTGTGGTTAGAATATTTATAATCTGAATACAGTATAGTTGGTTTTGTGGTTAGAATATTTATAATCTGAATACAGTATAGTTGGTTTTGTGGTTAGAATATTTATAATCTGAATACAGTATAGTTGGTTTTGTGGTTAGAATATTTATAATCTGAATACAATATAGTTGGTTTTGTGGTTAGAATATTTATAATCTGAATACAATATAGTTGGTTTTGTGGTTAGAATATTTATAATCTGAATACAGTATAGTTGGTTTTGTGGTTAGAATATTTATAATCTGAATACAGTATAGTTGGTTTTGTGGTTAGAATATTTATAATCTGAATACAGTATAGTTGGTTTTGTGGTTAGAATATTTATAATCTGAATACAGTATAGTTGGTTTTGTGGTTAGAATATTTATAATCTGAATACAATATAGTTGGTTTTGTGGTTAGAATATTTATAATCTGAATACAGTATAGTTGGTTTTGTGGTTAGAATATTTATAATCTGAATACAATATAGTTGGTTTTGTGGTTAGAATATTTATAATCTGAATACAGTATAGTTGGTTTTGTGGTTAGAATATTTATAATCTGAATACAGTATAGTTGGTTTTGTGGTTAGAATATTTATAATCTGAATACAGTATAGTTGGTTTTGTGGTTAGAATATTTATAATCTGAATACAGTATAGTTGGTTTTGTGGTTAGAATATTTATAATCTGAATACAGTATAGTTGGTTTTGTGGTTAGAATATTTATAATCTGAATACAGTATAGTTGGTTTTGTGGTTAGAATATTTATAATCTGAATACAATATAGTTGGTTTTGT
>NW_027467929.1:0-29043 GCF_004210375.1 Tachypleus tridentatus
GAGGTGGTATAAGTTTCTTGTACATAAGGAGGTGGTATAAGTTTCTTGTATAAGAGGTGGTATAAGTTTCTTGTATATAGGAGGTGGTATAAGTTTCTTGTATAAGGAGGTGGTATAAGTTTCTTTGTATGAGGAGGTGGTATAAGTTTCTTGTATAAGGAGGTGGTGTACGTTTCTTGTATAAGGAGGTGGTATAAGTTTCTTGTATAAGGAGGTGGTATAAGTTTCTTGTATAAGTTTCTTGTATAAGGAGGTGGTATAAGTTTCTTGTATAAGGAGGTGGTATAAGTTTCTTGTATAAGGAGGTGGTATAAGTTTCTTGTATAAGGAGGTGGTATAAGTTTCTTGTATAAGGAGGTGGTATAAGTTTCTTGTATAAGGAGGTGGTATAAGTTTCTTGTATAAGGAGGTGGTATAAGTTTCTTGTATAAGGAGGTGGTATAAGTTTCTTGTATATGGAGGTGGTATAAGTTTCTTGTATAAGGAGGTGGTATAAGTTTCTTGTATAAGGAGGTGGTATAAGTTTCTTGTATGAGGAGGTGGTATAAGTTTCTTGTATAAGGAGGTGGTATAAGTTTCTTGTATAAAGGAGGTGGTATAAGTTTCTTGTATAAGGAGGTGGTATAAGTTTCTTGTATAAGGAGGTGGTATAAGTTTCTTGTATGAGAGGAGGTGGTATAAGTTTCTTGTATAAAGAGGTGGTATAAGTTTCTTGTATAAGGAGGTGGTATAAGGAGGTGGTATAAGTTTCTAAGGAGGTGGTATAAGTTTCTTGTAAGGAGGTGGTATAAGTTTCTTGTATAAGGAGGTGGTATAAGTTTCTTGTATAAGGAGGTGGTATAAGTTTCTTGTATAAGGAGGTGGTATAAGTTTCTTGTATAAGGAGGTGGTATAAGTTTCTTGTATAAGGAGGTGGTATAAGTTTCTTGTATAAGGAGGTGGTATAAGTTTCTTGTATAAGGAGGTGGTATAAGTTTCTTGTATAAGGAGGTGGTATAAGGTTCTTGTTTCAGGAAGTAGTATAAGTTTCTTGTATAGGAGGTGGTATAAGTTTCTTGTATAAGGAGGTGGTATAAGTTTCTTGTATAAGGAGGTGGTATAAGTTTCTTGTATAAGGAGGTGGTATAAGTTTCTTGTATAAGGAGGTGGTATAAGTTTCTTGTATATGGAGGTGGTATAAGTTTCTTGTATAGGAGTGGTATCTTCTTTATAAGGAGGTGGTATAAGTTTCTTGTATAAGGAGGTGGTATAAGTTTCTTGTATAAGGAGGTGGTATAAGTTTCTTGTATAAGGAGGTGGTATAAGTTTCTTGTATAAGGAGGTGGTATAAGTTTCTTGTATAAGGAGGTGGTATAAGTTTCTTGTATAAGGAGGTGGTATAAGTTTCTTGTATAAGGAGGTGGTATAAGTTTCTTGTATAAGGAGGTGGTATAAGTTTCTTGTATAAGGAGGTGGTATAAGTTTCTTGTATGAGGAGGTGGTATAAGTTTCTTGTATAAGGAGGTGGTATAAGTTTCTTGTATAAGGAGGTGGTATAAGTTTCTTGTATAAAAAGGTGGTATAAGTTTCTTGTATAAGGAGGTGGTATAAGTTTCTTGTATAAGGAGGTGGTATAAGTTTCTTGTATAAGGAGGTGGTATAAGTTTCTTGTATAAGGAGGTGGTATAAGTTTCTTGTATAAGGAGGTGGTATAAGTTTCTTGTAAGGAGGTGGTATAAGTTTCTTGTATAAGGAGGTGGTATAAGTTTCTTGTATAAGGAGGTGGTATAAGTTTCTTGTATAAGGAGGTGGTATAAGTTTCTTGTATAAGGAGGTGGTATAAGTTTCTTGTATAAGGAGGTGGTATAAGTTTCTTGTATAAGGAGGTGGTATAAGTTTCTTGTATAAGGAGGTGGTATAAGTTTCTTGTATAAGGAGGTGGTATAAGTTTCTTGTATAAGGAGGTGGTATAAGTTTCTTGTATAAGGAGGTGGTATAAGTTTCTTGTATAAGGAGGTGGTATAAGTTTCTTGTATAAGGAGGTGGTATAAGTTTCTTGTATAAGGAGGTGGTATAAGTTTCTTGTATAAGGAGGTGGTATAAGTTTCTTGTATAAGGAGGTGGTATAAGTTTCTTGTATAAGGAGGTGGTATAGGTTTCTTGTATAAGGAGGTGGTATAAGTTTCTTGTATAAGGAGGTGGTATAAGTTTCTTGTATAAGGAGGTGGTATAAGTTTCTTGTATAAGGAGGTGGTATAAGTTTCTTGTATGAGGAGGTGGTATAAGTTTCTTGTATAAGGAGGTGGTATAAGTTTCTTGTATGAGGAGGTGGTATAAGTTTCTTGTATAAGGAGGTGGTATAAGTTTCTTGTATCAGGAGGTGGTATAAGTTTCTTGTATAAGGAGGTGGTATAAGTTTCTTGTATAAGGAGGTGGTATAAGTTTCTTGTATAAGGAGGTGGTATAAGTTTCTTGTATGAGGAGGTGGTATAAGTTTCTTGTATGAGGAGGTGGTATAAGTTTCTTGTATAAGGAGGTGGTATAAGTTTCTTGTATAAGGAGGTGGTATAAGTTTCTTGTATAAGGAGGTGGTATAAGTTTCTTGTATAAGGAGGTGGTATAAGTTTCTTGTATAAGGAGGTGGTATAAGTTTCTTGTATAAGGAGGTGGTATAAGTTTCTTGTATAAGGAGGTGGTATAAGTTTCTTGTATAAGGAGGTGGTATAAGTTTCTTGTATAAGGAGGTGGTATAAGTTTCTTGAGGAGGTGGTATAAGTTTCTTGTATAAGGAGGTGGTATAAGTTTCTTGTATAAGGAGGTGGTATAAGTTTCTTGTATAAGGAGGTGGTATAAGTTTCTTGTATAAGGAGGTGGTATAAGTTTCTTGTATAAGGAGGTGGTATAAGTTTCTTGTATAAGGAGGTGGTATAAGTTTCTTGTATGAGGAGGTGGTATAAGTTTCTTGTATAAGGAGGTGGTATAAGTTTCTTGTATAAGGAGGTGGTATAAGTTTCTTGTATAAGGAGGTGGTATAAGTTTCTTGTATAAGGAGGTGGTATAAGTTTCTTGTATAAGGAGGTGGTATAAGTTTCTTGTATAAGGAGGTGGTATAAGTTTCTTGTATGAGGAGGTGGTATAAGTTTCTTGTATAAGGAGGTGGTATAAGTTTCTTGTATAAGGAGGTGGTATAAGTTTCTTGTATAAGGAGGTGGTATAAGTTTCTTGTATAAGGAGGTGGTATAAGTTTCTTGTATGAGGAGGTGGTATAAGTTTCTTGTATAAGGAGGTGGTATAAGTTTCTTGTATAAGGAGGTGGTATAAGTTTCTTGTATAAGGAGGTGGTATAAGTTTCTTGTATAAGGAGGTGGTATAAGTTTCTTGTATAAAGAGGTGGTATAAGTTTCTTGTATAAGGAGGTGGTATAAGTTTCTTGTATAAGGAGGTGGTATAAGTTTCTTGTATAAGGAGGTGGTATAAGTTTCTTGTATAAGGAGGTGGTATAAGTTTCTTGTATGAGGAGGTGGTATAAGTTTCTTGTATAAGGAGGTGGTATAAGTTTCTTGTATAAGGAGGTGGTATAAGTTTCTTGTATAAGGAGGTGGTATAAGTTTCTTGTATAAGGAGGTGGTATAAGTTTCTTGTATGAGGAGGTGGTATAAGTTTCTTGTATAAGGAGGTGGTATAAGTTTCTTGTATGAAGGAGGTGGTATAAGTTTCTTGTATAAGGAGGTGGTATAAGTTTCTTGTATAAGGAGGTGGTATAAGTTTCTTGTATAAGGAGGTGGTATAAGTTTCTTGTATAAGGAGGTGGTATAAGTTTCTTGTATGAGGAGGTGGTATAAGTTTCTTGTATAAGGAGGTGGTATAAGTTTCTTGTATAAGGAGGTGGTATAAGTTTCTTGTATAAGGAGGTGGTATAAGTTTCTTGTATAAGGAGGTGGTATAAGTTTCTTGTATAAGGAGGTGGTATAAGTTTCTTGTATGAGGAAGTGGTATAAATTTCTTGCATATGGAGGTGGTATAAGTTTCTTGTATGAGGAGGTGGTATAAGTTTCTAAGGAGGTGGTATAAGTTTCTTGTATAAGGAGGTGGTATAAGTTTCTTGTTTATGGTATAAGGAGGTGGTATAAGTTTCTTGTATAAGGAGGTGGTATAAGTTTCTTGTATAAGGAGGTGGTATAAGTTTCTTGTATAAGGAGGTGGTATAAGTTTCTTGTATATGGAGGTGGTACAAGTTTCTTTTTAAATAAGTGGTATAAGTTTGTTGTATAATGAGGTGGTATAAGTTTCTTGTATAACGAGGTGGTATAAGTTTCTTGTATAAGGAGGTGGTATAAGTTTCTTGTATAAGGAGGTGGTATAAGTTTCTTGTATAAGGAGGTGGTATAAGTTTCTTGTATAAGTTTCTTGTATATCGAGGTGGTATAAGTTTCTTGTATAAGGAGGTGGTATAAGTTTCTTGTATAAGGAGGTGGTATAAGTTTCTTGTATAAGGAGGTGGTATAAGTTTCTTGTATGAGGAGGTGGTATAAGTTTCTTGTATAAGGAGGTGGTATACGTTTCTTGTATAAGGAGGTGGTATAAGTTTCTTGTATAAGGAGGTGGTATAAGTTTCTTGTATGAGGAGGTGGTATAAGTTTCTTGTATAAGGAGGTGGTATACGTTTCTTGTATAAGGAGGTGGTATAAGTTTCTTGTATAAGGAGGTGGTATAAGTTTCTTGTATAAGGAGGTGGTATAAGTTTCTTGTATAAGGAGGTGGTATAAGTTTCTTGTATAAGGAGGTGGTATAAGTTTCTTGTATAAGGAGGTGGTATAAGTTTCTTGTATAAGGAGGTGGTATAAGTTTCTTGTATAAGGAGGTGGTATAAGTTTCTTGTATAAGGAGGTGGTATAAGTTTCTTGTATAAGGAGGTGGTATAAGTTTCTTGTATAAGGAGGTGGTATAAGTTTCTTGTATAAGGAGGTGGTATAAGTTTCTTGTATAAGGAGGTGGTATAAGTTTCTTGTATAAGGAGGTGGTATAAGTTTCTTGTATAAGGAGGTGGTATAAGTTTCTTGGAGAGGTGGTATAAGTTTCTTGTATAGGAGGTGGTATAAGTTTCTTGTATAAGGAGGTGGTATAAGTTTCTTGTATAAGGAGGTGGTATAAGTTTCTTGTATAAGGAGGTGGTATAAGTTTCTTGTATAAGGAGGTGGTATAAGTTTCTTGTATGAGGAGGTGGTATAAGTTTCTTGTATAAGGAGGTGGTATAAGTTTCTTGTATAAGGAGGTGGTATAAGTTTCTTGTATAGGAGGAGGTGGTATAAGTTTCTTGTATGAGGAGGTGGTATAAGTTTCTTGTATGAGGAGGTGGTATAAGTTTCTTGTATAAGGAGGTGGTATAAGTTTCTTGTATAAGGAGGTGGTATAAGTTTCTTGTATAAGGAGGTGGTATAAGTTTCTTGTATAAGGAGGTGGTATAAGTTTCTTGTATAAGGAGGTGGTATAAGTTTCTTGTATAAGGAGGTGGTATAAGTTTCTTGTATAAGGAGGTGGTATAAGTTTCTTGTATAAGGAGGTGGTATAAGTTTCTTGTATAAGGAGGTGGTATAAGTTTCTTGTATAAGGAGGTGGTATAAGTTTCTTGTATAAGGAGGTGGTATAAGTTTCTTGTATAAGGAGGTGGTATAAGTTTCTTGTATAAGGAGGTGGTATAAGTTTCTTGTATAAGGAGGTGGTATAAGTTTCTTGTATAAGGAGGTGGTATAAGTTTCTTGTATAAGGAGGTGGTATAAGTTTCTTGTATAGAGGAGGTGGTATAAGTTTCTTGTATAAGGAGGTGGTATAAGTTTCTTGTATAAGGAGGTGGTATAAGTTTCTTGTATAAGGAGGTGGTATAAGTTTCTTGTATAAGGAGGTGGTATAAGTTTCTTGTATGAGGAGGTGGTATAAGTTTCTTGTATAAGGAGGTGGTATACGTTTCTTGTATAAGGAGGTGGTATAAGTTTCTTGTATAAGGAGGTGGTATAAGTTTCTTGTATGAGGAGGTGGTATAAGTTTCTTGTATAAGGAGGTGGTATAAGTTTCTTGTATAAGGAGGTGGTATAAGTTTCTTGTATAAGGAGGTGGTATAAGTTTCTTGTATAAGGAGGTGGTATAAGTTTCTTGTATAAGGAGGTGGTATAAGTTTCTTGTATAAGGAGGTGGTATAAGTTTCTTGTATGAGGAGGTGGTATAAGTTTCTTGTATAAGGAGGTGGTATAAGTTTCTTGTATAAGGAGGTGGTATAAGTTTCTTGTATGAGGAGGTGGTATAAGTTTCTTGTATAAGGAGGTGGTATAAGTTTCTTGTATGAGGAGGTGGTATAAGTTTCTTGTATAAGGAGGTGGTATAAGTTTCTTGTATAAGGAGGTGGTATAAGTTTCTTGTATAAGGAGGTGGTATAAGTTTCTTGTATAAGGAGGTGGTATAAGTTTCTTGTATAAGGAGGTGGTATAAGTTTCTTGTATAAGGAGGTGGTATAAGTTTCTTGTATCAGGAGGTGGTATAAGGTTCTTGTATAAAGAGGTGGTATATGTTTCTTGTATAAAGAGGTGGTATAAGTTTCTTGTATAAGGAGGTGGTATAAGTTTCTTGTATGAGGAAAAACCATAAGTTTCTTGTATGAGGAGGTTGTATAAGTTTCTTGTATAAGGAGGTGGTATAAGTTTCTTGTATAAGGAGGTGGTATAAGTTTCTTGTATAAGGAGGTGGTATAAGTTTCTTGTATAAGGAGGTGGTATAAGTTTCTTGTATAAGGAGGTGGTATAAGTTTCTTGTATAAGGAGGTGGTATAAGTTTCTTGTATGAGGAGGTGGTATAAGTTTCTTGTATAAGGAGGTGGTATAAGTTTCTTGTATAAGAGGTGGTATAAGTTTCTTGTATAAGGAGGTGGTATAAGTTTCTTGTATAAGGAGGTGGTATAAGTTTCTTGTATAAGGAGGTGGTATAAGTTTCTTGTATAAGGAGGTGTTATAAGTTTCTTGTTTAAGGAGATGGTGTAAGTTTCTTGTATAAGGAGGTGGTATAAGTTTCTTGTATAAGGAGGTGGTATAAGTTTCTTGTATGAGGAGGTGGTATAAGTTTCTTGTATAAGGAGGTGGTATAAGTTTCTTGTATAAGGAGGTGGTATAAGTTTCTTGTATAAGGAGGTGGTATAAGTTTCTTGTATAAGGAGGTGGTATAAGTTTCTTGTATAAGGAGGTGGTATAAGTTTCTTGTATAAGGAGGTGGTATAAGTTTCTTGTATAAGGAGGTGGTATAAGTTTCTTGTATAAGGAGGTGGTATAAGTTTCTTGTATAAGGAGGTGGTATAAGTTTCTTGTATAAGGAGGTGGTATAAGTTTCTTGTATAAGGAGGTGGTATAAGTTTCTTGTATAAGGAGGTGGTATAAGTTTCTTGTATAAGGAGGTGGTATAAGTTTCTTGTATAAGGAGGTGGTATAAGTTTCTTGTATAAGGAGGTGGTATAAGTTTCTTGTATGAGGAGGTGGTATAAGTTTCTTGTATAAGGAGGTGGTATAAGTTTCTTGTATGGTATAAGTTTCTTGTATAAGGAGGTGGTATAAGTTTCTTGTATAAGGAGGTGGTATAAGTTTCTTGTATAAGGAGGTGGTATAAGTTTCTTGTATAAGGAGGTGGTATAAGTTTCTTGTATAAGGAGGTGGTATAAGTTTCTTGTATAAGGAGGTGGTATAAGTTTCTTGTATAAGGAGGTGGTATAAGTTTCTTGTATAAGGAGGTGGTATAAGTTTCTTGTATAAGGAGGTGGTATAAGTTTCTTGTATAAGGAGGTGGTATAAGTTTCTTGTATAAGGAGGTGGTATAAGTTTCTTGTATAAGGAGGTGGTATAAGTTTCTTGTATAAGGAGGTGGTATAAGTTTCTTGTATAAGGAGGTGGTATAAGTTTCTTGTATAAGGAGGTGGTATAAGTTTCTTGTATAAGGAGGTGGTATAAGTTTCTTGTATAAGGAGGTGGTATAAGTTTCTTGTATAAGGAGGTGGTATAAGTTTCTTGTATAAGGAGGTGGTATAAGTTTCTTGTATAAGGAGGTGGTATAAGTTTCTTGTATAAGGAGGTGGTATAAGTTTCTTGTATAAGGAGGTGGTATAAGTTTCTTGTATAAGGAGGTGGTATAAGTTTCTTGTATAAGGAGGTGGTATAAGTTTCTTGTATAAGGAGGTGGTATAAGTTTCTTGTATAAGGAGGTGGTATAAGTTTCTTGTATAAGGAGGTGGTATAAGTTTCTTGTATAAGGAGGTGGTATAAGTTTCTTGTATGAGGAGGTGGTATAAGTTTCTTGTATAAGGAGGTGGTATAAGTTTCTTGTATAAGGAGGTGGTATAAGTTTCTTGTATAAGGAGGTGGTATAAGTTTCTTGTATAAGGAGGTGGTATAAGTTTCTTGTATGAGGAGGTGGTATAAGTTTCTTGTATGAGGAGGTGGTATAAGTTTCTTGTATAAGGAGGTGGTATAAGTTTCTTGTAGAATAAGGTGGTATAAGTTTCTTGTATAAGGAGGTGGTATAAGTTTCTTGTATAAGGAGGTGGTATAAGTTTCTTGTATAAGGAGGTGGTATAAGTTTCTTGTATAAGGAGGTGGTATAAGTTTCTTGTATAAGGAGGTGGTATAAGTTTCTTGTATAAGGAGGTGGTATAAGTTTCTTGTATAAGGAGGTGGTATAAGTTTCTTGTATGAGGAGGTGGTATAAGTTTCTTGTATAAGGAGGTGGTATAAGTTTCTTGTATAAGGAGGTGGTATAAGTTTCTTGTATGAGGAGGTGGTATAAGTTTCTTGTATAAGGAGGTGGTATAAGTTTCTTGTATAAGGAGGTGGTATAAGTTTCTTGTATAAGGAGGTGGTATAAGTTTCTTGTATAAGGAGGTGGTATAAGTTTCTTGTATAAGGAGGTGGTATAAGTTTCTTGTATAAGGAGGTGGTATAAGTTTCTTGTATGAGGAGGTGGTATAAGTTTCTTGTATGAGGAGGTGGTATAAGTTTCTTGTATAAGGAGGTGGTATAAGTTTCTTGTATGAGGAGGTGGTATAAGTTTCTTGTATAAGGAGGTGGTATAAGTTTCTTGTATAAGGAGGTGGTATAAGTTTCTTGTATGAGGAGGTGGTATAAGTTTCTTGTATAAGGAGGTGGTATAAGTTTCTTGTATGAGGAGGTGGTATAAGTTTCTTGTATAAGGAGGTGGTATAAGTTTCTTGTATAAGGAGGTGGTATAAGTTTCTTGTATAAGGAGGTGGTATAAGTTTCTTGTATAAGGAGGTGGTATAAGTTTCTTGTATAAGGAGGTGGTATAAGTTTCTTGTATAAGGAGGTGGTATAAGTTTCTTGTATAAGGAGGTGGTATAAGTTTCTTGTATGAGGAGGTGGTATAAGTTTCTTGTATAAGGAGGTGGTATAAGTTTCTTGTATAAGGAGGTGGTATAAGTTTCTTGTATGAGGAGGTGGTATAAGTTTCTTGTATAAGGAGGTGGTATAAGTTTCTTGTATAAGGAGGTGGTATAAGTTTCTTGTATAAGGAGGTGGTATAAGTTTCTTGTATAAGGAGGTGGTATAAGTTTCTTGTATGAGGAGGTGGTATAAGTTTCTTGTATAAGGAGGTGGTATAAGTTTCTTGTATGAGGAGGTGGTATAAGTTTCTTGTATAAGGAGGTGGTATAAGTTTCTTGTATAAGGAGGTGGTATAAGTTTCTTGTATAAGGAGGTGGTATAAGTTTCTTGTATAAGGAGGTGGTATAAGTTTCTTGTATAAGGAGGTGGTATAAGTTTCTTGTATAAGGAGGTGGTATAAGTTTCTTGTATAAGGAGGTGGTATAAGTTTCTTGTATAAGGAGGTGGTATAAGTTTCTTGTATAAGGAGGTGGTATAAGTTTCTTGTATGAGGAGGTGGTATAAGTTTCTTGTATAAGGAGGTGGTATAAGTTTCTTGTATGAGGAGGTGGTATAAGTTTCTTGTATAAGGAGGTGGTATAAGTTTCTTGTATAAGGAGGTGGTATAAGTTTCTTGTATAAGGAGGTGGTATAAGTTTCTTGTATAAGGAGGTGGTATAAGTTTCTTGTATAAGGAGGTGGTATAAGTTTCTTGTATAAGGAGGTGGTATAAGTTTCTTGTATAAGGAGGTGGTATAAGTTTCTTGTATAAGGAGGTGGTATAAGTTTCTTGTATGAGGAGGTGGTATAAGTTTCTTGTATAAGGAGGTGGTATAAGTTTCTTGTATAAGGAGGTGGTATAAGTTTCTTGTATGAGGAGGTGGTATAAGTTTGTTGTATAAGGAGGTGGTATAGGTTTCTTGTATATGGAGGTGTTATAAGTTTCTTGTTTAAGGAGATGGTGTAAGTTTCTTGTATAAGGAGGTGGTATAATTTTCTTGTATAAGGAGGTGGTATAAGTTTCTTGTATAAGGAGGTGGTATAAGTTTCTTGTATAAGGAGGTGGTATAAGTTTCTTGTATAAGGAGGTGGTATAAGTTTCTTGTATAAGGAGGTGGTATAAGTTTCTTGTATAAGGAGGTGGTATAAGTTTCTTGTATAAGGAGGTGGTATAAGTTTCTTGTATAAGGAGGTGGTATAAGTTTCTTGTATAAGGAGGTGGTATAAGTTTCTTGTATAAGGAGGTGGTATAAGTTTCTTGTATAAGGAGGTGGTATAAGTTTCTTGTTTAAGGAGGTGGTGTAAGTTTCTTGTATAATGAGGTGGTATAAGTTTCTTGTATAAGGAGGTGGTATAAGTTTCTTGTATGAGGAGGTGGTATAAGTTTCTTGTATAAGGAGGTGGTATAAGTTTCTTGTATGAGGAGGTGGTATAAGTTTCTTGTATAAGGAGGTGGTATAAGTTTCTTGTATAAGGAGGTGGTATAAGTTTCTTGTATAAGAGGTGGTATAAGTTTCTTGTATGAGGAGGTGGGTTTGTATAAGGAGGTGGTATAAGTTTCTTGTATAAGGAGGTGGTATAAGTTTCTTGTATAAGGAGGTGGTATAAGATTCTTGTATAAGGAGGTGGTATAAGTTTCTTGTATAAAGAGGTGGTATAAGTTTCTTGTATAAGGAGGTGGTATAAGTTTCTTGTATAAGGAGGTGGTATAAGTTTCTTGTATAAGGAGGTGGTATAAGTTTCTTGTATAAGGAGGTGGTATAGGTTTCTAGTATATAGAGGTGTTATAAGTTTCTTGTTTAAGGAGATGGTGTAAGTTTCTTGTATAAGGAGGTGGTATAAGTTTCTTGTATAAGGAGGTGGTATAAGTTTCTTGTATAAGGAGGTGGTATAAGTTTCTAAGGAGGTGGTATAAGTTTCTTGTATAAGGAGGTGGTATAAGTTTCTTGTATAAGGAGGTGGTATAAGTTTCTTGTATAAGGAGGTGGTATAAGTTTCTTGTATAAGGAGGTGGTATAAGTTTCTTGTATATGGAGGTGGTATAAGTTTCTTGTATGAGAAGGTGGTATAAGTTTCTTGTATAAGGAGGTGGTATAAGTTTCTTGTATAAGGAGGTGGTATAAGTTTCTTGTATGAGGAGGTGGTATAAGTTTCTTGTATAAGGAGGTGGTATAAGTTTCTTGTATAAGGAGGTGGTATAAGTTTCTTGTATAAGGAGGTGGTATAAGTTTCTTGTATAAGGAGGTGGTATAAGTTTCTTGTATAAGGAGGTGGTATAAGTTTCTTGTATAAGGAGGTGGTATAAGTTTCTTGTATAAGGAGGTGGTATAAGTTTCTTGTATGAGGAGGTGGTATAAGTTTCTTGTATAAGGAGGTGGTATAAGTTTCTTGTATAAGGAGGTGGTATAAGTTTCTTGTATAAGGAGGTGGTATAAGTTTCTTGTATAAGGAGGTGGTATAAGTTTCTTGTATAAGGAGGTGGTATAAGTTTCTTGTATAAGGAGGTGGTATAAGTTTCTTGTATCAGGAGGTGGTATAAGTTTCTTGTTTAAGGAGGTGGTGTAAGTTTCTGGTATTATGAGGTGGTATAAGTTTGTTGTAGAAGGAGGTGGTATAAGTTTCTTGTATAAGGAGGTGGTATAAGTTTCTTGTATGAGGAGGTGGTATAAGTTTCTTGTATAAGGAGGTGGTATAAGTTTCTTGTATAAGGAGGTGGTATAAGTTTCTTGTATAAGGAGGTGGTATAAGTTTCTTGTATAAGGAGGTGGTATAAGTTTCTTGTATGAGGAGGTGGTATAAGTTTCTTGTATAAGGAGGTGGTATAAGTTTCTTGTATAAGGAGGTGGTATAAGTTTCTTGTATAAGGAGGTGGTATAAGTTTCTTGTATAAGGAGGTGGTATAAGTTTCTTGTATAAGGAGGTGGTATAAGTTTCTTGTATAAGGAGGTGGTATAAGTTTCTTGTATAAGGAGGTGGTATAAGTTTCTTGTATAAGGAGGTGGTATAAGTTTCTTGTATAAGGAGGTGGTATAAGTTTCTTGTATAAGGAGGTGGTATAAGTTTCTTGTATAAGGAGGTGGTATAAGTTTCTTGTATAAGGAGGTGGTATAAGTTTCTTGTATGAGGAGGTGGTATAAGTTTCTTGTATAAGGAGGTGGTATAAGTTTCTTGTATAAGGAGGTGGTATAAGTTTCTTGTATAGAGGTGGAGTATAAGGAGGTGGTATAAGTTTCTTGTATAAGGAGGTGGTATATGTTTCTTGTATAAGGAGGTGGTATAAGTTTCTTGTATAAGGAGGTGGTATAAGTTTCTTGTATAATGAGGTGGTATAAGTTTCTTGTATAAGGAGGTGGTATAAGTTTCTTGTATAAGGAGGTGGTATAAGTTTCTTGTATAAGGAGGTGGTATACGTTTCTTGTATCAGGAGGTGGTATAAGTTTCTTGTATAAGGAGGTGGTATAAGTTTCTTGTATAAGGAGGTGGTATAAGTTTCTTGTATAAGGAGGTGGTATAAGTTTCTTGTATAAGGAGGTGGTATAAGTTTCTTGTATGAGGAGGTGGTATAAGTTTCTTGTATAAGGAGGTGGTATAAGTTTCTTGTATAAGGAGGTGGTATAAGTTTCTTTATAAGGAGGTGGTATAAGTTTCTTGTATAAGGAGGTGGTATAAGTTTCTTGTATGAGGAGGTGGTATAAGTTTCTTGTATGAGGAGGTGGTATAAGTTTCTTGTATGAGGAGGTGGTATAAGTTTCTTGTATGAGGAGGTGGTATAAGTTTCTTGTATAAGGAGGTGGTATAAGTTTCTTGTATAAGGAGGTGGTATAAGTTTCTTGTATGAGGAGGTGGTATAAGTTTCTTGTATAAGGAGGTGGTATAAGTTTCTTGTATAAGGAGGTGGTATAAGTTTCTTGTATAAGGAGGTGGTATAAGTTTCTTGTATAAGGAGGTGGTATAAGTTTCTTGTATAAGGAGGTGGTATAAGTTTCTTGTATAAGGAGGTGGTATAAGTTTCTTGTATAAGGAGGTGGTATAAGTTTCTTGTATAAGGAGGTGGTATAAGTTTCTTGTAAGGAGGTGGTATAAGTTTCTTGTATAAGGAGGTGGTATAAGTTTCTTGTATAAGGAGGTGGTATAAGTTTCTTGTATAAGGAGGTGGTATAAGTTTCTTGTATAAGGAGGTGGTATAAGTTTCTTGTATAAGGAGGTGGTATAAGTTTCTTGTATAAGGAGGTGGTATAAGTTTCTTGTATAAGGAGGTGGTATAAGTTTCTTGTATGAGGAGGTGGTATAAGTTTCTTGTATAAGGAGGTGGTATAAGTTTCTTGTATAAGGAGGTGGTATAAGTTTCTTGTATGAGGAGGTGGTATAAGTTTCTTGTATAAGGAGGTGGTATAAGTTTCTTGTATAAGGAGGTGGTATAAGTTTCTTGTATAAGGAGGTGGTATAAGTTTCTTGTATAAGGAGGTGGTATAAGTTTCTTGTATAAGGAGGTGGTATAAGTTTCTTGTATAAGGAGGTGGTATAAGTTTCTTGTATAAGGAGGTGGTATAAGTTTCTTGTATAAGGAGGTGGTATAAGTTTCTTGTATAAGGAGGTGGTATAAGTTTCTTGTATATGGAGGTGGTATAAGTTTCTTGTATAAGGAGGTGGTATAAGTTTCTTGTATAAGGAGGTGGTATAAGTTTCTTGTATAAGGAGGTGGTATAAGTTTCTTGTATAAGGAGGTGGTATAAGTTTCTTGTATAAGGAGGTGGTATAAGTTTCTTGTATAAGGAGGTGGTATAAGTTTCTTGTATAAGGAGGTGGTATAAGTTTCTTGTATAAGGAGGTGGTATAAGTTTCTTGTATAAGGAGGTGGTATAAGTTTCTTGTATAAGGAGGTGGTATAAGTTTCTTGTATAAGGAGGTGGTATAAGTTTCTTGTATAAGGAGGTGGTATAAGTTTCTTGTATAAGGAGGTGGTATAAGTTTCTTGGTATAAGTTTCTTGTATAAGGAGGTGGTATAAGTTTCTTGTATAAGGAGGTGGTATAAGTTTCTTGTATAAGGAGGTGGTATAAGTTTCTTGTATAAGGAGGTGGTATAAGTTTCTTGTATAAGGAGGTGGTATAAGTTTCTTGTATAAGGAGGTGGTATAAGTTTCTTGTATAAGGAGGTGGTATAAGTTTCTTGTATAAGGAGGTGGTATAAGTTTCTTGTATAAGGAGGTGGTATAAGTTTCTTGTATGAGGAGGTGGTATAAGTTTCTTGTATAAGGAGGTGGTATAAGTTTCTTGTATGAGGAGGTGGTATAAGTTTCTTGTATAAGGAGGTGGTATAAGTTTCTTGTATAAGGAGGTGGTATAAGTTTCTTGTATAAGGAGGTGGTATAAGTTTCTTGTATAAGGAGGTGGTATAAGTTTCTTGTATAAGGAGGTGGTATAAGTTTCTTGTATAAGGAGGTGGTATAAGTTTCTTGTATGAGGAGGTGGTATAAGTTTCTTGTATAAGGAGGTGGTATAAGTTTCTTGTATAAGGAGGTGGTATAAGTTTCTTGTATAAGGAGGTGGTATAAGTTTCTTGTATAAGGAGGTGGTATAAGTTTCTTGTATAAGGAGGTGGTATAAGTTTCTTGTATAAGGAGGTGGTATAAGTTTCTTGTATAAGGAGGTGGTATAAGTTTCTTGTATAAGGAGGTGGTATAAGTTTCTTGTATAAGGAGGTGGTATAAGTTTCTTGTATAAGGAGGTGGTATAAGTTTCTTGTATAAGGAGGTGGTATAAGTTTCTTGTATAAGGAGGTGGTATAAGTTTCTTGTATAAGGAGGTGGTATAAGTTTCTTGTATAAGGAGGTGGTATAAGTTTCTTGTATAAGGAGGTGGTATAAGTTTCTTGTATAAGGAGGTGGTATAAGTTTCTTGTATAAGGAGGTGGTATAAGTTTCTTGTATGAGGAGGTGGTATAAGTTTCTTGTATAAGGAGGTGGTATAAGTTTCTTGTATAAGGAGGTGGTATAAGTTTCTTGTATAAGGAGGTGGTATAAGTTTCTTGTATAAGGAGGTGGTATAAGTTTCTTGTATAAGGAGGTGGTATAAGTTTCTTGTATGAGGAGGTATAAGTTTCTTGTATAAGGAGGTGGTATAAGTTTCTTGTCTATGGAGGTGGTATAAGTTTCTTGTATAAGGAGGTGGTATAAGTTTCTTGTATAAGGAGGTGGTATAAGTTTCTTGTATGAGGAGGTGGTATAAGTTTCTTGTATAAGGAGGTGGTATAAGTTTCTTGTATAAGGAGGTGGTATAAGTTTCTTGTATAAGGAGGTGGTATAAGTTTCTTGTATAAGGAGGTGGTATAAGTTTCTTGTATAAGGAGGTGGTATAAGTTTCTTGTATATGAGGAGGTGGTATAAGTTTCTTGTATCAAGGAGGTGGTATAAGTTTCTTGTATAAGGAGGTGGTATAAGTTTCTTGTATAAGGAGGTGGTATAAGTTTCTTGTATAAGGAGGTGGTATAAGTTTCTTGTATCAGGAGGTGGTATAAGTTTCTTGTATTAGGAGGTGGTATAAGTTTCTTGTATAAGGAGGTGGTATAAGTTTCTTGTATATGGAGGTGGTATAAGTTTCTTGTATAAGGAGGTGGTATAAGTTTCTTGTATAAGGAGGTGGTATAAGTTTCTTGTATAAGGAGGTGGTATAAGTTTCTTGTATAAGGAGGTGGTATAAGTTTCTTGTATAAGGAGGTGGTATAAGTTTCTTGTATAAGGAGGTGGTATAAGTTTCTTGTATCAGGAGGTGGTATAAGTTTCTTGTATAAGGAGGTGGTATAAGTTTCTTGTATAAGGAGGTGGTATAAGTTTCTTGTATAAGGAGGTGGTATAAGTTTCTTGTATAAGGAGGTGGTATAAGTTTCTTGTATAAGGAGGTGGTATAAGTTTCTTGTATAAGGAGGTGGTATAAGTTTCTTGTATAAGGAGGTGGTATAAGTTTCTTGTATAAGGAGGTGGTATAAGTTTCTTGTATGAGGAGGTGGTATAAGTTTCTTGTATAAGGAGGTGGTATAAGTTTCTTGTATAAGGAGGTGGTATAAGTTTCTTGTATAAGGAGGTGGTATAAGTTTCTTGTATGAGGAGGTGGTATAAGTTTCTTGTATAAGGAGGTGGTATAAGTTTCTTGTATAAGGAGGTGGTATAAGTTTCTTGTATGAGGAGGTGGTATAAGTTTCTTGTATAAGGAGGTGGTATAAGTTTCTTGTATAAGGAGGTGGTATAAGTTTCTTGTATGAGGAGGTGGTATAAGTTTCTTGTATAAGGAGGTGGTATAAGTTTCTTGTATAAGGAGGTGGTATAAGTTTCTTGTATAAGGAGGTGGTATAAGTTTCTTGTATAAGGAGGTGGTATAAGTTTCTTGTATAAGGAGGTGGTATAAGTTTCTTGTATAAGGAGGTGGTATAAGTTTCTTGTAAGGAGGTGGTATGGTATAAGTTTCTTGTATAAGGAGGTGGTATAAGTTTCTTGTATAAGGAGGTGGTATAAGTTTCTTGTATGAGGAGGTGGTATAAGTTTCTTGTATAAGGAGGTGGTATAAGTTTCTTGTATAAGGAGGTGGTATAAGTTTCTTGTATAAGGAGGTGGTATAAGTTTCTTGTATAAGGAGGTGGTATAAGTTTCTTGTATAAGGAGGTGGTATAAGTTTCTTGTATAAGGAGGTGGTATAAGTTTCTTGTATAAGGAGGTGGTATAAGTTTCTTGTATAAGGAGGTGGTATAAGTTTCTTGTATAAGGAGGTGGTATAAGTTTCTTGTATATGAGGAGGTGGTATAAGTTTCTTGTATAAGGAGGTGGTATAAGTTTCTTGTATAAGGAGGTGGTATAAGTTTCTTGTATAAGGAGGTGGTATAAGTTTCTTGTATAAGGAGGTGGTATAAGTTTCTTGTATAAGGAGGTGGTATAAGTTTCTTGTATAAGGAGGTGGTATAAGTTTCTTGTATAAGGAGGTGGTATAAGTTTCTTGTATAGGAGGTGGTATAAGTTTCTTGTATAAGGAGGTGGTATAAGTTTCTTGTATAAGGAGGTGGTATAAGTTTCTTGTATGAGGAGGTGGTATAAGTTTCTTGTATAAGGAGGTGGTATAGGTTTCTTGTATAAGGAGGTGGTATAAGTTTCTTGTATAAGGAGGTGGTATAAGTTTCTTGTATAAGGAGGTGGTATAAGTTTCTTGTATAAGGAGGTGGTATAAGTTTCTTGTATAAGGAGGTGGTATAAGTTTCTTGTATGAGGAGGTGGTATAAGTTTCTTGTATAAGGAGGTGGTATAAGTTTCTTGTATAAGGAGGTGGTATAAGTTTCTTGTATAAGGAGGTGGTATAAGTTTCTTGTATAAGGATGTGGTATAAGTTTTTATATAAGGAGGTGGTATAAGTTTCTTGTATAAGGAGGTGGTATAAATTTCTTGTATAAGGAGGTGGTATAAGTTTCTTGTATAAGGAGGTGGTATAAGTTTCTTGTATGAGGAGGTGGTATAAGTTTCTTGTATAAGGAGGTGGTATAAGTTTCTTGTATAAGGAGGTGGTATAAGTTTCTTGTATGAGGAGGTGGTATAAGTTTCTTGTATAAGGAGGTGGTATAAGTTTCTTGTATAAGGAGGTGGTATAAGTTTCTTGTATGAAGGAGGTGGTATAAGTTTCTTGTATAAGGAGGTGGTATAAGTTTCTTGTATAAGGAGGTGGTATAAGTTTCTTGTATAAGGAGGTGGTATAAGTTTCTTGTATAAGGAGGTGGTATAAGTTTCTTGTATAAGGAGGTGGTATAAGTTTCTTGTATAAGGAGGTGGTATAAGTTTCTTGTATAAGGAGGTGGTATAAGTTTCTTGTATAAGGAGGTGGTATAAGTTTCTTGTATAAGGAGGTGGTATAAGTTTCTTGTATAAGGAGGTGGTATAAGTTTCTTGTATAAGGAGGTGGTATAAGTTTCTTGTATAAGGAGGTGGTATAAGTTTCTTGTATAAGGAGGTGGTATAAGTTTCTTGTATAAGGAGGTGGTATACGTTTCTTGTATCAGGAGGTGGTATAAGTTTCTTGTATAAGGAGGTGGTATAGGTTTCTAGTATATAAAGGTGTTATAAGTTTCTTGTTTAAGGAGATGGTGTAAGTTTCTTGTATAAGGAGGTGGTATAAGTTTCTTGTATAAGGAGGTGGTATAAGTTTCTTGTATAAGGAGGTGGTATAAGTTTCTTGTATAAGGAGGTGGTATAAGTTTCTTGTATAAGGAGGTGGTATAAGTTTCTTGTATAGGAGGTGGTATAAGTTTCTTGTATAAGGAGGTGGTATAAGTTTCTTGTATAAGGAGGTGGTATAAGTTTCTTGTATAAGGAGGTGGTATAAGTTTCTTGTATAAGGAGGTGGTATAAGTTTCTTGTATAAGGAGGTGGTATAAGTTTCTTGTATAAGGAGGTGGTATAAGTTTCTTGTATAAGGAGGTGGTATAAGTTTCTTGTATAAGGAGGTGGTATAAGTTTCTTGTATGAGGAGGTGGTATAAGTTTCTTGTATAAGGAGGTGGTATAAGTTTCTTGTATAAGGAGGTGGTATAAGTTTCTTGTATAAGGAGGTGGTATAAGTTTCTTGTATAAGGAGGTGGTATAAGTTTCTTGTATGAGGAGGTGGTATAAGTTTCTTGTATAAGGAGGTGGTATAAGTTTCTTGTATAAGGAGGTGGTATAAGTTTCTTGTATAAGGAGGTGGTGGTATAAGTTTCTTGTATAAGTTTCTTGAGGAGGTGGTATAAGTTTCTTGTATAAGGAGGTGGTATAAGTTTCTTTGTATAAGGAGGTGGTATAAGTTTCTTGTATAAAGGAGGTGGTATAAGTTTCTTGTATAAGGAGGTGGTATAAGTTTCTTGTATAAGGAGGTGGTATAAGTTTCTTGTATAAGGAGGTGGTATAAGTTTCTTGTATAAGGAGGTGGTATAAGTTTCTTGTATAAGGAGGTGGTATAAGTTTCTTGTATAAGGAGGTGGTATAAGTTTCTTGTATGAGGAGGTGGTATAAGTTTCTTGTATGAGGAGGTGGTATAAGTTTCTTGTATAAGGAGGTGGTATAAGTTTCTTGTATGAGGAGGTGGTATAAGTTTCTTGTATAAGGAGGTGGTATAAGTTTCTTGTATAAGGAGGTGGTATAAGTTTCTTGTATTAGGAGGTGGTATAAGTTTCTTGTATAAGGAGGTGGTATAAGTTTCTTGTATAAGGAGGTGGTATAAGTTTCTTGTATAAGGAGGTGGTATAAGTTTCTTGTATAAGGAGGTGGTATAAGTTTCTTGTATAAGGAGGTGGTATAAGTTTCTTGTATAAGGAGGTGGTATAAGTTTCTTGTATAAGGAGGTGGTATAAGTTTCTTGTATAAGGAGGTGGTATAAGTTTCTTGTATAAGGAGGTGGTATAAGTTTCTTGTATAAGGAGGTGGTATAAGTTTCTTGTATAAGGAGGTGGTATAAGTTTCTTGTATAAGGAGGTGGTATAAGTTTCTTGTATAAGGAGGTGGTATAAGTTTCTTGTATAAGGAGGTGGTATAAGTTTCTTGTATAAGGAGGTGGTATAAGTTTCTTGTATGAGGAGGTGGTATAAGTTTCTTGTATAAGGAGGTGGTATAAGTTTCTTGTATAAGGAGGTGGTATACGTTTCTTGTATAAGGAGGTGGTATAAGTTTCTTGTATAAGGTGGTAAGGTATAAGTTTCTTGTATAAGGAGGTGGTATAAGTTTCTTGTATAAGGAGGTGGTATAAGTTTCTTGTATAAGGAGGTGGTATAAGTTTCTTGAGGAGGTGGTATAAGTTTCTTGTATAAGGAGGTGGTATAAGTTTCTTGTATGAGGAGGTGGTATAAGTTTCTTGTATAAGGAGGTGGTATAAGTTTCTTGTATAAGGAGGTGGTATAAGTTTCTTGTATGAGGAGGTGGTATAAGTTTCTTGTATAAGGAGGTGGTATAAGTTTCTTGTATAAGGAGGTGGTATAAGTTTCTTGTATAAGGAGGTGGTATAAGTTTCTTGTATAAGGAGGTGGTATAAGTTTCTTGTATAAGGAGGTGGTATAAGTTTCTTGTATAAGGAGGTGGTATAAGTTTCTTGTATAAGGAGGTGGTATAAGTTTCTTGGAGGTGGTATAAGTTTCTTGTATAAGGAGGTGGTATAAGTTTCTTGTATATAAGTTTCTTGAGGTGGTATAAGTTTCTTGTATAGGAGGTGGTATAAGTTTCTTGTATAAGGAGGTGGTATAAGTTTCTTGTATGAGGAGGTGGTATAAGTTTCTTGTATAAGGAGGTGGTATAAGTTTCTTGTATAGGAGGTGGTATAAGTTTCTTGTATAAGGAGGTGGTATAAGTTTCTTGTATAAAGAGGTGGTATAAGTTTCTTGTATAAGGAGGTGGTATAAGTTTCTTGTATAAGGAGGTGGTATAAGTTTCTTGTATAAGGAGGTGGTATAAGTTTCTTGTATAAGGAGGTGGTATAAGTTTCTTGTATAAGGAGGTGGTATAAGTTTCTTGTATAAGGAGGTGGTATAAGTTTCTTGTATGAGGAGGTGGTATAAGTTTCTTGTATAAGGAGGTGGTATAAGTTTCTTGTATAAGGAGGTGGTATAAGTTTCTTGTATCAGGAGGTGGTATAAGTTTCTTGTATAAGGAGGTGGTATAAGTTTCTTGTATAAGGAGGTGGTATAAGTTTCTTGTATAAGGAGGTGGTATAAGTTTCTTGTATAAGGAGGTGGTATAAGTTTCTTGTATAAGGAGGTGGTATAAGTTTCTTGTATAAGGAGGTGGTATAAGTTTCTTGTATAAGGAGGTGGTATAAGTTTCTTGTATGAGGAGGTGGTATAAGTTTCTTGTATAAGGAGGTGGTATAAGTTTCTTGTATAAGGAGGTGGTATAAGTTTCTTGTATAAGGAGGTGGTATAAGTTTCTTGTATAAGGAGGTGGTATAAGTTTCTTGTATAAGGAGGTGGTATAAGTTTCTTGTATAAGGAGGTGGTATAAGTTTCTTGTATGAGGAGGTGGTATAAGTTTCTTGTATAAGGAGGTGGTATAAGTTTCTTGTATAAGGAGGTGGTATAAGTTTCTTGTATAAGGAGGTGGTATAAGTTTCTTGTATATGGAGGTGGTATAAGTTTCTTGTTAAGGAGGTGGTATAAGTTTCTTGTATAAGGAGGTGGTATAATTTTCTTGTATAAGGAGGTGGTATAAGTTTCTTGTATAAGGAGGTGGTATAAGTTTCTTGTATAAGGAGGTGGTATAAGTTTCTTGTATAAGGAGGTGGTATAAGTTTCTTGTATAAGGAGGTGGTATAAGTTTCTTGTATAAGGAGGTGGTATAAGTTTCTTGTATAAGGAGGTGGTATAAGTTTCTTGTATAAGGAGGTGGTATAAGTTTCTTGTATAAGGAGGTGGTATAAGTTTCTTGTATAAGGAGGTGGTATAAGTTTCTTGTATAAGGAGGTGGTATAAGTTTCTTGTATAAGGAGGTGGTATAAGTTTCTTGTATAAGGAGGTGGTATAAGTTTCTTGTATAAGGAGGTGGTATAAGTTTCTTGTATAAGGAGGTGGTATAAGTTTCTTGTATAAGGAGGTGGTATAAGTTTCTTGTATAAGGAGGTGGTATAAGTTTCTTGTATAAGGAGGTGGTATAAGTTTCTTGTATAAGGAGGTGGTATAAGTTTCTTGTATAAGGAGGTGGTATAAGTTTCTTGTATAAGGAGGTGGTATAAGTTTCTTGTATAAGGAGGTGGTATAAGTTTCTTGTATAAGGAGGTGGTATAAGTTTCTTGTATAAGGAGGTGGTATAAGTTTCTTGTATAAGGAGGTGGTATAAGTTTCTTGTATAAGGAGGTGGTATAAGTTTCTTGTATAAGGAGGTGGTATAAGTTTCTTGTATAAGGAGGTGGTATAAGTTTCTTGTATGAGGAGGTGGTATAAGTTTCTTGGAGGTGGTATAAGTTTCTTGTATAAGGAGGTGGTATAAGTTTCTTGTATAAGGAGGTGGTATAAGTTTCTTGTATAAGGAGGTGGTATAAGTTTCTTGTATAAGGAGGTGGTATAAGTTTCTTGTATGAGGAGGTGGTATAAGTTTCTTGTATAAGGAGGTGGTATAAGTTTCTTGTATAAGGAGGTGGTATAAGTTTCTTGTATAAGGAGGTGGTATAAGTTTCTTGTATAAGGAGGTGGTATAAGTTTCTTGTATAAGGAGGTGGTATAAGTTTCTTGTATAAGGAGGTGGTATAAGTTTCTTGTATAAGGAGGTGGTATAAGTTTCTTGTATGAGGAGGTGGTATAAGTTTCTTGTATAAGGAGGTGGTATAAGTTTCTTGTATAAGGAGGTGGTATAAGTTTCTTGTATAAGGAGGTGGTATAAGTTTCTTGTATAAGGAGGTGGTATAAGTTTCTTGTATGAGGAGGTGGTATAAGTTTCTTGTATAAGGAGGTGGTATAAGTTTCTTGTATAAGGAGGTGGTATAAGTTTCTTGTATAAGGAGGTGGTATAAGTTTCCTGTATATGGAGGTGGTACAAGTTTCTTTTCAAATAAGTGGTATAAGTTTGTTGTATAATGAGGTGGTATAAGTTTCTTGTATAAGGAGGTGGTATAAGTTTCTTGTAAAATGAGGTGGTATAAGTTTCTTGTATAAGGAGGTGGTATAAGTTTCTTGTATAAGGAGGTGGTATAAGTTTCTTGTATAAGGAGGTGGTATAAGTTTCTTGTATAAGGAGGTGGTATAAGTTTCTTGTATGAGGAGGTGGTATAAGTTTCTTGTATAAGGAGGTGGTATAAGTTTCTTGTATGAGGAGGTGGTATAAGTTTCTGAGGAGGTGGTATAAGTTTCTTGTATAAGGAGGTGGTATAAGTTTCTTGTATAAGGAGGTGGTATAAGTTTCTTGTATAAGGAGGTGGTATAAGTTTCTTGTATAAGGAGGTGGTATAAGTTTCTTGTATAAGGAAGTGTTATAAGTTTCTTGTATAAGGAGGTGGTATAAGTTTCTTGTATAAGGAGGTGGTATAAGTTTCTTGTATAAGGAGGTGGTATAAGTTTCTTGTATAAGGAGGTGGTATAAGTTTCTTGTATGAGGAGGTGGTATAAGTTTCTTGTATAAGGAGGTGGTATAAGTTTCTTGTATAAGGAGGTGGTATAAGTTTCTTGTATAAGGAGGTGGTATAAGTTTCTTGTATAAGGAGGTGGTATAAGTTTCTTGTATAAGGAGGTGGTATAAGTTTCTTGTATAAGGAGGTGGTATAAGTTTCTTGTATAAGGAGGTGGTATAAGTTTCTTGTATAAGGAGGTGGTATAAGTTTCTTGTATAAGGAGGTGGTATAAGTTTCTTGTATAAGGAGGTGGTATAAGTTTCTTGTATAAGGAGGTGGTATAAGTTTCTTGTATAAGGAGGTGGTATAAGTTTCTTGTATAAGGAGGTGGTATAAGTTTCTTGTATAAGGAGGTGGTATAAGTTTCTTGTATAAGGAGGTGGTATAAGTTTCTTGTATAAGGAGGTGGTATAAGTTTCTTGTATAAGGAGGTGGTATAAGTTTCTTGTATGAGGAGGTGGTATAAGTTTCTTGTATAAGGAGGTGGTATAAGTTTCTTGTATGAGGAGGTGGTATAAGTTTCTTGTATAAGGAGGTGGTATAAGTTTCTTGTATAAGGAGGTGGTATAAGTTTCTTGTATAAGGAGGTGGTATAAGTTTCTTGTATAAGGAGGTGGTATAAGTTTCTTGTATAAGGAGGTGGTATAAGTTTCTTGTATGAGGAGGTGGTATAAGTTTCTTGTATAAGGAGGTGGTATAAGTTTCTTGTATAAGGAGGTGGTATAAGTTTCTTGTATAAGGAGGTGGTATAAGTTTCTTGTATAAGGAGGTGGTATAAGTTTCTTGTATAAGGAGGTGGTATAAGTTTCTTGTATAAGGAGGTGGTATAAGTTTCTTGTATAAGGAGGTGGTATAAGTTTCTTGTATAAGGAGGTGGTATAAGTTTCTTGTATAAGGAGGTGGTATAAGTTTCTTGTATGAGGAGGTGGTATAAGTTTCTTGTATAAGGAGGTGGTATAAGTTTCTTGTATAAGGAGGTGGTATAAGTTTCTTGTATAAGGAGGTGGTATAAGTTTCTTGTATAAGGAGGTGGTATAAGTTTCTTGTATAAGGAGGTGGTATAAGTTTCTTGTATAAGGAGGTGGTATAAGTTTCTTGTATAAGGAGGTGGTATAAGTTTCTTGTATAAGGAGGTGGTATAAGTTTCTTGTATAAGGAGGTGGTATAAGTTTCTTGTATAAGGAGGTGGTATAAGTTTCTTGTATAAGGAGGTGGTATAAGTTTCTTGTATAGGAGGTGGTATAAGTTTCTTAGGAGGAGGTGGTATAAGTTTCTTGTATAAGGAGGTGGTATAAGTTTCTTGTATAAGGAGGTGGTATAAGTTTCTTGTATAAGGAGGTGGTATAAGTTTCTTGTATGAGGAGGTGGTATAAGTTTCTTGTATAAGGAGGTGGTATAAGTTTCTTGTATAAGGAGGTGGTATAAGTTTCTTGTATAAGGAGGTGGTATAAGTTTCTTGTATAAGGAGGTGGTATAAGTTTCTTGTATAAGGAGGTGGTATAAGTTTCTTGTATAAGGAGGTGGTATAAGTTTCTTGTATAAGGAGGTGGTATAAGTTTCTTGTATGAGGAGGTGGTATAAGTTTCTTGTATAAGGAGGTGGTATAAGTTTCTTGTATGAGGAGGTGGTATAAGTTTCTTGTATATGGAGGTGGTATAAGTTTCTTGTATAAGGAGGTGGTATAAGTTTCTTGTATGAGGAGGTGGTATAAGTTTCTTGTATAAGGAGGTGGTATAAGTTTCTTGTATCAGGAGGTGGTATAAGTTTCTTGTATAAGGAGGTGGTATAAGTTTCTTGTATAAGAAGAGGTATAAGTTTCTTGTATGAGGGTGGTATAAGTTTCTTGTATAAGGAGGTGGTATAAGTTTCTTGTATAAGGGAGGTGGTATAAGTTTCTTGTAGAAGGAGGTGGTATAAGTTTCTTGTATGAGGAGGTGGTATAAGTTTCTTGTGTAGGGAGGTGGTATAAGTTTCTTGTATGAGGAGGTGGTATAAGTTTCTTGTATAAGGAGGTGGTATAAGTTTCTTGTATAAGGAGGTGGTATAAGTTTCTTGTATATAAAGGTGGTATAAGTTTCTTGTATAAGGAGGTGGTATAAGTTTCTTGTATAAGGAGGTGGTATAAGTTTCTTGTATAAGGAGGTGGTATAAGTTTCTTGTATAAGGTGGTATAAGTTTCTTGTATAAGGAGGTGGTATAAGTTTCTTGTATAAGGAGGTGGTATAAGTTTCTTGTATCAGGAGGTGGTATAAGTTTCTTGTATGAGGAGGTGGTATAAGTTTCTTGTATAAGTTTCTTGTATGAGGAGGTGGTATAAGTTTCTTGTATATGAGGAGGTGGTATAAGTTTCTTGTATGAGGAGGTGGTATAAGTTTCTTGTATAAGGAGGTGGTATAAGTTTCTTGTATAAGGAGGTGGTATAAGTTTCTTGTATCAGGAGGTGGTATAAGTTTCTTGTATATAGGAGGTGGTATAAGTTTCTTGTATAAGGGAGGTGGTATAAGTTTCTTGTATAAGGAGGTGGTATAAGTTTCTTGTATGAGGAGGTGGTATAAGTTTCTTGTATAAGGAGGTGGTATAAGTTTCTTGTATAAAGAGGTATAAGTTTCTTGTGAGGAGGTGGTATAAGTTTCTTGTATGGGAGGTGGTATAAGTTTCTTGTATAAGGAGGTGGTATAAGTTTCTTGTATGAGGAGGTGGTATAAGTTTCTTGTAGAAGGAGGTGGTATAAGTTTCTTGTATGAGGAGGTGGTATAAGTTTCTTGTATAAGGAGGTGGTATAAGTTTCTTGTATAAGGAGGTGGTATAAGTTTCTAACATAAAACAAAGTATGTTAATTTCTTTAAATATCATAAGAGTCTGAGAAATCTTTACCTCAGAAGATATTGGGTGAAGGTGGAAAAGTTTCATTCAAGCAGTTTTGGGGAGAAAGTTTCGGAAACTTTTATGAGTGAAACTTATGAAAACTAGTTTCTCAGAAATATCTGGTAAAATTTTGTGAATATTCATTTTAAGACGTTTGAGTACAAATGTGGGATACCTGATATTAGTGTGGGTAAACGTTTAGGAAATCCATTCTTAAGAACTTTGGGTAAGGTTTAGGAGCTTACTAGAAGTTTTGGGTAACTTGGTTGGGAGATATATAAGTTTTAGGTGGGTAAAATTTAAGAGACATACTATGGAAGTTTTTGGGCAAAAGTTTGAGAATACACGCTAGAGTTGGGTGAGAGGATTGGTATACACACTCTAGAATTTTAGGTGGGATTGGGAGATACACTATGGTTTGGGTAAAGTTGAGAACACATTCTACAAGTTTTTGTATAAGGTTTGGGTACATTTCAAGTTTGGGTAATTTGAGAAGGTGGTATAAAACTTTTGGGTAGGTGGTTTGGGAGATACACACTAGAACTTTAGGGTAAGGTTTGAGACACACACTATAGAAGTTTTTGGGTAAGAGGTGGTATACACATTATAGGGGTTTTAGCTAAGGTTTGGTAGACACATTCTACAAGTCTTGGGGTAACAGTTTGGGAGATACACACTAGATGATGTTTTGGGTATGGTTTGAGGAGAGTGAAATTCTAAGTTTTGGGTATAAGTTTAAGGACACAGGTCTAGAGTTTTTTGGTGGGTTTGGGAGGTACACATAAGAATTTTTTGGGTGGGTGGAGACACATTCTACAAGTTTTGGGTAAATGTTTGGGAAGTTTCTATAAAGGTTTTAAGGGTAAAGGTTTGGGAACAGTATAGAATTTTAGGTAAAAGGTTTAGGAGACATATTCTAAATTTTGGGGTAAGGTTTAAGGAGATATACACTATAAGTTTTGGGTAAGGTTTAAAAGTTTTGGTTAAAGGTTTGGGAGATGAGAGTTTTCCAACAGAATTTTAGGTAAAGGTTTGAAATGCACACAAGAAATTTTTTATAGTGAAGTTTGGGAGACACACTATAAGTTTTGGGTAAGGAGGTTGGAGACATTCTACAAATTTTTGGGTATCGGTTTAAGTTTCTTGTATAAGGAGGTGGTATAAGTTTCTTGTATGGGAGGTGGTATAAGTTTCTTGTATAAGGAGGTGGTATAAGTTTCTTGTATGAGGAGAGTGGTATAAGTTTCTTGTATAAGGAGGTGGTATAAGTTTCTTGTATAAGGAGGTGGTATAAGTTTCTTGCATAAGGAGGTGGTATAAGTTTCTTGTATAAGGAGGTGGTATAAGTTTCTTTTAAAGAGGTGGTATAAGTTTCTTGTATGAGGAGGTGGTATAAGTTTCTTGTATAGAGGGAGGTGGTATAAGTTTCTTTTAAGGAGGTGGTATAAGTTTCTTGTATGGAGGTGGTATAAGTTTCTTGTATAAGGAGGTGGTATAAGTTTCTTGTATATAGGAAGTGGTATAAGTTTCTTTGTATAAGGAGGTGGTATAAGTTTCTTGTATAAGGAGGTGGTATAAGTTTCTTGTATAAGGAGGTGGTATAAGTTTCTTGTATAAGGAGGTGGTATAAGTTTCTTGTATCAGGAGGTGGTATAAGTTTGTATGGGGAGGTGGTATAAGTTTCTTGTATAAGGAGGTGGTATAAGTTTCTTTTAAGGAGGTGGTATAAGTTTCTTGTATACGGAAGTGGTATAAGTTTCTTGTATAAGGAGGTGGTATAAGTTTCTTGTATAAGGAGGTGGTATAAGTTTCTTGTATAAGGAAGTGGTATAAGTTTCTTGTATAAGGAGGTGGTATAAGTTTCTTGTATAAAGGTGGTATAAGTTTCTTGGTATAAGGAGGGTGGTATAAGTTTCTTGTATGAGGATGTGGTATAAGTTTCTTGTATGAGGAGGTGGTATAAGTTTCTTGTATAAAGAGGTGGTATAAGTTTCTTGTATAAGGAGGTGGTATAAGTTCTTGTATAAGGAGGTGGTATAAGTTTCTTATCAGAGGTGGTATAAACTTGTATAGGAGGTGTGGTATAAGTTTCTTGTATAAGGAGGTGGTATAAGTTTCTTGTATTAGGAGGTGGTATAAGTTTCTTGTATCAGGAGTGGTATAAGTTTCTTGTATAAGGAGGTGGTATAAGTTTCTTGTATAAGGAGGTGGTATAAGTTTCTTGTATAAGGAAGTGGTATAGTTTCTTGTATGAGGAGGTGGTATAAGTTTCTTTTTAAAGGAGGTGGTATAAGTTTCTCTTGTATAAGGAGGTGGTATAAGTTTCTTGTAGAGGTGGTATAAGTTTCTTTTATAAGGAGGTATAAGTTTCTTGTACAAGGAAGTGGTATAAGTTTCTTGTATGAGGAGGTGGTATAAGTTTCTTTTAAAGGAGGTGGTATAAGTTTCTTGTATAAGGAGGTGGTATAGTTTCTTTGTATATGGAGGTGGTATAAGTTTCTTGTATGGAGGTGATATAAGTTTCTTGTATAAGGAGGTGGTATAAGTTTCTTGCATAAGGAAGTGGTATAAGTTTCTTGTATAAGGGAAGTGGTATATAAGTTTCTTGTATAAGGAAGTGTTATAAGTTTCTTGTATAAGGAGGTGGGTATAAGTTTCTTGTTTAAGGGAAGTGGTATAAGTTTCTTGTATGAGGAGGAATGGTATAAGG
>NW_027467930.1:0-48922 GCF_004210375.1 Tachypleus tridentatus
AAGAGACGGTTAGTTGAAACAGTACCTAGTACATTGGAAGAGACGGTTAGTTGAAACAGTACCTTGTACATTGGAAGAGACGGTTAGTTGAAACAGTACCTAGTACATTGAAAGAGACGGTTAGTTGAAACAGTACCTAGTACATTGGAAGAGACGGTTAGTTGAAACAGTACCTAGTACATTGGAAGAGACGGTTAGTTGAAACAGTACAGTACCTAGTACATTGGAAGAGACGGTTAGTTGAAACAGTACCTAGTACATTGAAAGAGACGGTTAGTTGAAACAGTACCTAGTACATTGAAAGAGACGGTTAGTTGAAACAGTACCTAGTACATTGGAAGAGACGGTTAGTTGAAACAGTACCTAGTACATTGAAAGAGACGGTTAGTTGAAACAGTACCTAGTACATTGAAAGAGACGGTTAGTTGAAACAGTACCTAGTACATTGAAAGAGACGGTTAGTTGAAACAGTACCTAGTACATTCGAAGAGACGATTAGTTGAAACAGTACCTAGTACATTGAAGAGACGGTTAGTTGAAACAGTACCTAGTACATTGAAGAAGAGACGGTTAGTTGAAACAGTACCTAGTACATTGGAAGAGACGGTTAGTTGAAACAGTACCTAGTACATTGGAAGAGATTAGTTGAAAAGAGACGGTTAGTTGAAACAGTACCTAGTACATTGAAAGAGACGGTTAGTTGAAACAGTACCTAGTACATTGGAAGAGACGGTTAGTTGAAACAGTACCTAGTACATTGGAAGAGACGGTTAGTTGAAACAGTACCTAGTACATTGAAAGAGACGGTTAGTTGAAACAGTACAGTTGTACATTGGAAGAGACGGTTAGTTGAAACAGTACCTAGTACATTGGAAGAGACGGTTAGTTGAAACAGTACCTAGTACATTGGAAGAGACGGTTAGTTGAAACAGTACCTAGTACATTGGAAGAGACGGTTAGTTGAAACAGTACCTAGTACATTGAAGAGACGGTTAGTTGAAACAGTACCTAGTACATTGACGGTTAGTTGAAGAGACGGTTAGTTGAAACAGTACCTAGTACATTGGAAGAGACGGTTAGTTGAAACAGTACCTAGTACATTGGAAGAGACGGTTAGTTGAAACAGTACCTAGTACATTGGAAGAGACGGTTAGTTGAAACAGTACCTAGTACATTGGAAGAGACGGTTAGTTGAAACAGTACCTAGTACATTGGAAGAGACGGTTAGTTGAAACAGTACCTAGTACATTGAAGAGACGGTTAGTTGAAACAGTACCTAGTACATTGAAAGAGACGGTTAGTTGAAACAGTACCTAGTACATTGAAAGAGACGGTTAGTTGAAACAGTACCTAGTACATTGGAAGAGACGGTTAGTTGAAACAGTACCTAGTACATTGAAAGAGACGGTTAGTTGAAACAGTACCTAGTACATTGAAAGAGACGGTTAGTTGAAACAGTACCTAGTACATTGAAAGAGACGGTTAGTTGAAACAGTACCTAGTACATTGGAAGAGACGGTTAGTTGAAACAGTACCTAGTACATTGGAAGAGACGGTTAGTTGAAACAGTACCTAGTACATTGGAAGAGACGGTTAGTTGAAACAGTACCTAGTACATTGGAAGAGACGGTTAGTTGAAACAGTACCTAGTATTACCTAGTACATTGGAAGAGACGGTTAGTTGAAACAGTAGTTGAAACAGTACCTTGTACATTGAAAGAGACGGTTAGTTGAAACAGAGTACATTGGAAGAGACGGTTAGTTGAAACAGTACCTAGTACATTGGAAGAGACGGTTAGTTGAAACAGTACCTGAAACAGTACCTAGTACATTGGAAGAGACGGTTAGTTGAAACAGTACCTTGTACATTGGAAGAGACGGTTAGTTGAAACAGTACCTAGTACATTGGAAGAGACGGTTAGTTGAAACAGTACCTAGTACATTGGAAGAGACGGTTAGTTGAAACAGTACCTAGTACATTGGAAGAGACGGTAGTTGAAACAGTACCTAGTACATTGAAGAGACGGTTAGTTGAAACAGTACCGGTTAGTACATTGAAAGAGACGGTTAGTTGAAACAGTACAGTACCTAGTACATTGAAGAGACGGTTAGTTGAAACAGTACCTAGTACATTGGAAGAGACGGTTAGTTGAAACAGTACCTAGTACATTGGAAGAGACGGTTAGTTGAAACAGTACCTAGTACATTGAAGAGACGGTTAGTTGAAACAGTACCAGTACATTTGAAGAGACGGTTAGTTGAAACAGTACCTAGTACATTGGAAGAGACGGTTAGTTGAAACAGTACCTAGTACATTGAAGAGACGGTTAGTTGAAACAGTACCTAGTACATTGGAAGAGACGGTTAGTTGAAACAGTACCTAGTACATTGAAAGAGACGGTTAGTTGAAACAGTTGAAAAACAGTTAGTTGAAACAGTACCTAGTACATTGAAGAGACGGTTAGTTGAAACAGTACCTAGTACATTGAAAGAGACGGTTAGTTGAAACAGTACCTAGTACATTGAAAGAGACGGTTAGTTGAAACAGTACCTAGTACATTGAAAGAGACGGTTAGTTGAAACAGTACCTAGTACATTGAAAGAGACGGTTAGTTGAAACAGTACCTAGTACATTGAAAAACGGTTAGTTGAAACAGTACCTAGTACATTGTACATTGGAAGAGACGGTTAGTTGAAACAGTACCTAGTACATTGAAAGAGACGGTTAGTTGAAACAGTACCTAGTACATTGGAAGAAGAGACGGTTAGTTGAAACAGTACCTAGTACATTGGAAGAGACGGTTAGTTGAAACAGTACCTTGTACATTGGAAGAGACGGTTAGTTGAAACAGTACCTAGTACATTGAGAAGAGACGGTTAGTTGAAACAGTACCTAGTACATTGAAAGAGACGGTTAGTTGAAACAGTACCTAGTACATTGAAAGAGACGGTTAGTTGAAACAGTACCTAGTACATTGAAGAGACGGTTAGTTGAAACAGTACCTAGTACATTGAAAGAGACGGTTAGTACCTAGTACATTGAAGAGACGGTTAGTTGAAACAGTACCTAGTACATTGGAAGAGACGGTTAGTTGAAACAGTACCTAGTACATTGGAAGAGACGGTTAGTTGAAACAGTACCTAGTACATTGGAAGAGACGGTTAGTTGAAACAGTACCTTGTACATTGAAGAGACGGTTAGTTGAAACAGTACATTGAAAGAGACGGTTAGTTGAAACAGTACCTAGTACATTGAAAGAGACGGTTAGTTGAAACAGTACCAGTACATTGAAAGAGACGGTTAGTTGAAACAGTACCTAGTACATTGGAAGAGACGGTTAGTTGAAACAGTACCTAGTAGTACATTGAAAGAGACGGTTAGTTGAAACAGTACCTAGTACATTGAAAGAGACGGTTAGTTGAAACAGTACCTAGTACATTGAAAGAGACGGTTAGTTGAAACAGTACCTAGTACATTCGAAGAGACGGTTAGTTGAAACAGTACCTTGTACATTGGAAGAGACGGTTAGTTGAAACAGTACCTAGTACATTGGAAGAGACGGTTAGTTGAAACAGTACCTAGTACATTGGAAGAGACGGTTAGTTGAAACAGTACCTAGTACATTGGAAGAGACGGTTAGTACATTGGAAGAGACGGTTAGTTGAAACAGTACCGGTTAGTGAAACAGTACCTAGTACATTGAAGAGAAGAGACGGTTAGTTGAAACAGTACCTAGTACATTGAAGAGACGGTTAGTTGAAACAGTACCTAGTACATTGAGACGGTTAGTTGAAGAGACGGTTAGTTGAAACAGTACCTAGTACATTGTTGAAGAGACGGTTAGTTGAAACAGTACCAGTACATTGAAAGAGACGGTTAGTACATTGTACATTGAAGAGACGGTTAGTTGAAACAGTACCTAGTACATTGAAGAGACGGTTAGTTGAAACAGTACCTAGTACATTGAAGAGACGATTAGTTGAAACAGTAGTACATTGGAAGAGACGGTTAGTTGAAACAGTACCTAGTACATTGGAAGAGACGGTTAGTTGAAACAGTACCTTGTACATTGGAAGAGACGGTTAGTTGAAACAGTACCTAGTACATTGAAAGAGACGGTTAGTTGAAACAGTACCTAGTACATTGAAGAGACGGTTAGTTGAAACAGTACCTAGTACATTGGAAGAGACGGTTAGTTGAAACAGTACCTAGTACATTGAAAGAGACGGTTAGTTGAAACAGTACCTAGTACATTGAAAGAGACGGTTAGTTGAAACAGTACCTAGTACATTGAAAGAGACGGTTAGTTGACAGTTAGTACATTGAAAGAGACGGTTAGTTGAAACAGTACCTAGTACATTGAAAGAGACGGTTAGTTGAAACAGTACCTAGTACATTGAAAGAGACGGTTAGTTGAAACAGTTAGTTGAAACAGTACCTAGTACATTGAAGAGACGGTTAGTTGAAACAGTACCTAGTACATTGGAAGAGACGGTTAGTTGAAACAGTACCTAGTACATTGGAAGAGACGGTTAGTTGAAACAGTTAGTTGAAACAGTTACCTAGTACATTGGAAGAGACGGTTAGTTGAAACAGTACCTAGTACATTGGAAGAGACGGTTAGTTGAAACAGTACCTAGTACATTGGAAGAGACGGTTAGTTGAAACAGTACCTAGTACATTGAAAGAGACGGTTAGTTGAAACAGTACCTAGTACATTGAAAGAGACGGTTAGTTGAAACAGTACCTAGTACATTGAAAGAGACGGTTAGTTGAAACAGTTACCTTAGTACATTGAAGAGACGGTTAGTTGAAACAGTACCTAGTACATTGAAGAGACGGTTAGTTGAAACAGTACCTAGTACAGTTGGAAGAGACGGTTAGTTGAAACAGTACCTAGTACATTGAAAGAGACGGTTAGTTGAAACAGTACCTAGTACATTGGAAGAGACGGTTAGTTGAAACAGTACCTAGTACATTGGAAGAGACGGTTAGTTGAAACAGTACCTAGTACATTGGAAGAGACGGTTAGTTGAAACAGTACCTAGTACATTGAAAGAGACGGTTAGTTGAAACAGTACCTAGTACATTGGAAGAGACGGTTAGTTGAAACAGTACCTAGTACATTGGAAGAGACGGTTAGTTGAAACAGTACCTAGTACATTAGTACATTGGAAGAGACGGTTAGTTGAAACAGTACCTAGTACATTGGAAGAGACGGTTAGTTGAAACAGTACCTAGTACATTGGAAGAGACGGTTAGTTGAAACAGTACCTAGTACATTGAAAGAGACGGTTAGTTGAAACAAGTACATTGAAGAGACGGTTAGTTGAAACAGTACCTAGTACATTGGAAGAGACGGTTAGTTGAAACAGTACCTAGTACATTGGAAGAGACGGTTAGTTGAAACAGTACCTAGTACATTGAAGAGACGGTTAGTTGAAACAGTACCTAGTACATTGAAAGAGACGGTTAGTTGAAACAGTACCTAGTACATTGAAAGAGACGGTTAGTTGAAACAGTACCTAGTACTGAAAGAGACGGTACATTGAAAGAGACGGTTAGTTGAAACAGTACCTAGTACATTGAAAGAGACGGTTAGTTGAAACAGTACCTAGTACATTGAAGAGACGGTTAGTTGAAACAGTACCTAGTACATTGAAAGAGACGGTTAGTTGAAACAGTAGTACATTGAAGAGACGGTTAGTTGAAACAGTACCTAGTACATTGGAAGAGACGGTTAGTTGAAACAGTACCTAGTTTGAAACAGTACCTAGTACATTGAAAGAGACGGTTAGTTGAAACAGTACCTAGTACATTGAAGAGACGGTTAGTTGACAGTACCTAGTACATTGAGAGACGGTTAGTTGAAACAGTACCTAGTACATTGAAGAGACGGTTAGTTGAAACAGTACCTAGTACATTGGAAGAGACGGTTAGTTGAAACAGTACCTAGTACATTGAAGAGACGGTTAGTTGAAACAGTACCTAGTACATTGGAAGAGACGGTTAGTTGAAACAGTACCTAGAAGAGACGGTTAGTTGAAACAGTACCTAGTACATTGGAAGAGACGGTTAGTTGAAACAGTACCTAGTACATTGAAGAGACGGTTAGTTGAAACAGTACCTAGTACATTGAAAGAGACGGTTAGTTGAAACAGTACCTAGTACATTGGAAGAGACGGTTAGTTGAAACAGTACCTAGTACATTGGAAGAGACGGTTAGTTGAAACAGTACCTAGTACATTGGAAGAGACGGTTAGTTGAAACAGTACCTAGTACATTGAAAGAGACGGTTAGTTGAAACAGTACCTAGTACATTGAAAGAGACGGTTAGTTGAAACAGTACCTTGTACATTGGAAGAGACGGTTAGTTGAAACAGTACCTAGTACATTGGAAGAGACGGTTAGTTGAAACAGTACCTAGTACATTGAAAGAGACGGTTAGTTGAAACAGTACCTAGTGAAGAGACGGTTATTGAAACAGTACCTAGTACATTGAAGAGACGGTTAGTTGAAACAGTACCTAGTACATTGAAGAGACGGTTAGTTGAAACAGTACCTAGTACATTGAAGAGACGGTTAGTTGAAACAGTACCTGTACATTGGAAGAGAAGAGACGGTTAGTTGAAACAGTACCTAGTACATTGGAAGAGACGGTTAGTTGAAACAGTACCTAGTACATTGGAAGAGACGGTTAGTTGAAACAGTACAGTACATTGTACAAAGAGACGGTTAGTTGAAACAGTACCTAGTACATTGAAAGAGACGGTTAGTTGAAACAGTACCTAGTACATTGAAAGAGACGGTTAGTTGAAACAGTACCTAGTACATTGGAAGAGAGACGGTTAGTTGAAACAGTACCTTGTACATTGAAAGAGACGGTTAGTTGAAACAGTACCTAGTACATTGGAAGAGTACATTGTACATTGAAGAGACGGTTAGTTGAAACAGTACCTTGTACATTGGAAGAGACGGTTAGTTGAAACAGTACATTGTACATTGGAAGAGACGGTTAGTTGAAACAGTACCTAGTACATTGGAAGAGACGGTTAGTTGAAACAGTACCTAGTACATTGGAAGAGACGGTTAGTTGAAACAGTACCTAGTACATTGAAAGAGACGGTTAGTTGAAACAGTACCTAGTACATTGAAGAGACGGTTAGTTGAAACAGTACCTAGTACATTGAAAGAGACGGTTAGTTGAAACAGTACCTAGTACATTGAAAGAGACGGTTAGTTGAAACAGTACCTAGTACATTGAAGAGACGGTTAGTTGAAACAGTACCTTGAAGAGACGGTTAGTACATTGAAGAGACGGTTAGTTGAAACAGTACCTAGTACATTGAAAGAGACGGTTAGTTGAAACAGTACCAGTACATTGAAAGAGACGGTTAGTTGAAACAGTACCTAGTACATTGAAAGAGACGGTTAGTTGAAACAGTACCTAGTACATTGGAAGAGACGGTTAGTTGAAACAGTACCTAGTACATTGAAGAGACGGTTAGTTGAAACAGTGGAAGAGACGGTTAGTTGAAACTACCTAGTACATTGGAAGAGACGGTTAGTTGAAACAGTACCTAGTACATTGAAAGAGACGGTTAGTTGAAACAGTACCTAGTACATTGAAAGAGACGGTTAGTTGAAACAGTACCTAGTACATTGAAAGAGACGGTTAGTTGAAACAGTACCTAGTACATTGAAGAGACGGTTAGTTAGTACATTGAAGAGACGGTTAGTTGAAACAGTACCTAGTACATTGAAAGAGACGGTTAGTTGAAACAGTACCTAGTACATTGGAAGAGACGGTTAGTTGAAACAGTACCTAGTACATTGGAAGAGACGGTTAGTTGAAACAGTACCTAGTACATTGGAAGAGACGGTTAGTTGAAACAGTACCTAGTACATTGGAAGAGACGGTTAGTTGAAACAGTACCTAGTACATTGAAAGAGACGGTTAGTTGAAACAGTACCTAGTACATTGGAAGAGACGGTTAGTTGAAACAGTACCTAGTACATTGGAAGAGACGGTTAGTTGAAACAGTACCTAGTACATTGGAAGAGACGGTTAGTTGAAACAGTACCTAGTACATTGGAAGAGACGGTTAGTTGAAACAGTACCTAGTACATTGGAAGAGACGGTTAGTTGAAACGGTTAGTTGAAACAGTACATTGAAGAGACGGTTAGTTGAAACAGTACCTAGTACATTGGAAGAGACGGTTAGTTGAAACAGTACCTAGTACATTGAAGAGACGGTTAGTTGAAACAGTACCTAGTACATTGGAAGAGACGGTTAGTTGAAACAGTACCTAGTACATTAGTTGAAGAGACGGTTAGTTGAAACAGTACCTAGTACATTGGAAGAGACGGTTAGTTGAAACAGTACCTAGTACATTGGAAGAGACGGTTAGTTGAAACAGTACCTAGTACATTGGAAGAGACGGTTAGTTGAAACAGTACCTAGTACATTGGAAGAGACGGTTAGTTGAAACAGTACCTAGTACATTGAAAGAGACGGTTAGTTGAAACAGTACCAGTACATTGAAAGAGACGGTTAGTTGAAACAGTACCTAGTACATTGAAAGAGACGGTTAGTTGAAACAGTACCTAGTACATTGAAAGAGACGGTTAGTTGAAACAGTACCTAGTACATTGAAAGAGACGGTTAGTTGAAACAGTACCTAGTACATTGAAAGAGACGGTTAGTTGAAACAGTACCTAGTACATACATTGAAGAGACGGTTAGTTGAAACAGTACCTAGTACATTGGAAGAGACGGTTAGTTGAAACAGTACCTAGTACATTGAAGAGACGGTTAGTTGAAACAGTACCAGTACATTGAAGAGACGGTTAGTTGAAACAGTACCTAGTACATTGGAAGAGACGGTTAGTTGAAACAGTACCTAGTACATTGGAAGAGACGGTTAGTTGAAACAGTACCGGTTAGTACATTGTACATTGAAGAGACGGTTAGTTGAAACAGTACCTAGTACATTGAAAAAGAGACGGTTAGTTGAAACAGTACCTAGTACATTGGAAGAGACGGTTAGTTGAAACAGAGTACATTGGAAGAGACGGTTAGTTGAAACAGTACCTAGTACATTGAAGAGACGGTTAGTTGAAACAGTACCTAGTACATTGGAAGAGACGGTTAGTTGAAACAGTACCTAGTACATTGGAAGAGACGGTTAGTTGAAACAGTACCTAGTACATTGGAAGAGACGGTTAGTTGAAACAGTACCTAGTACATTGAAAGAGACGGTTAGTTGAAACAGTACCTAGTACATTGAAAGAGACGGTTAGTTGAAACAGTACCTAGTACATTGAAAGAGACGGTTAGTTGAAACAGTACCTAGTACATTGAAAGAGACGGTTAGTTGAAACAGTACCTAGTACATTGAAAGAGACGGTTAGTTGAAACAGTACCTAGTACATTCGAAGAGACGATTAGTTGAAACAGTACCTAGTACATTGGAAGAGACGGTTAGTTGAAACAGTACCTGAAACAGTACATTGGAAGAGACGGTTAGTTGAAACAGTACCTAGTACATTGGAAGAGACGGTTAGTTGAAACAGTACCTAGTACATTGGAAGAGACGGTTAGTTGAAACAGTACCTAGTACATTGAAAGAGACGGTTAGTTGAAACAGTACCTAGTACATTGGAAGAGACGGTTAGTTGAAACAGTACCTAGTACATTGAAAGAGACGGTTAGTTGAAACAGTACCTAGTACATTGAAAGAGACGGTTAGTTGAAACAGTACCTAGTACATTCGAAGAGACGGTTAGTTGAAACAGTACCTAGTACATTGAAAGAGACGGTTAGTTGAAACAGTACCTAGTACATTGTACATTGAAGAGACGGTTAGTTGAAACAGTACCTAGTACACATTGAAGAGACGGTTAGTTGAAACAGTACCTAGTACATTGGAAGAGACGGTTAGTTGAAACAGTACCTAGTACATTGGAAGAGACGGTTAGTTGAAACAGTACCTAGTACATTGGAAGAGACGGTTAGTTGAAACAGTACCTAGTACATTGGAAGAGACGGTTAGTTGAAACAGTACCTAGTACATTGGAAGAGACGGTTAGTTGAAACAGTACCTAGTACATTGAAAGAGACGGTTAGTTGAAACAGTACCTAGTACATTGAAAGAGACGGTTAGTTGAAACAGTACCTAGTACATTGAAAGAGACGGTTAGTTGAAACAGTACCTAGTACATTGAAAGAGACGGTTAGTTGAAACAGTACCTAGTACATTGGAAGAGACGGTTAGTTAGTACATTGAAGAGACGGTTAGTTGAAACAGTACCTAGTACATTGGAAGAGACGGTTAGTTGAAACAGTACCTAGTACATTGGAAGAGACGGTTAGTTGAAACAGTACCTAGTACATTGGAAGAGACGGTTAGTTGAAACAGTACCTAGTACAGTTGAAAGAGACGGTTAGTTGAAACAGTACCTAGTACATTGGAAGAGACGGTTAGTTGAAACAGTACCTAGTACATTGGAAGAGACGGTTAGTTGAAACAGTACCTAGTACATTGTACATTGAAGAGACGGTTAGTTGAAACAGTACCTAGTACATTGTACAAAGAGACGGTTAGTTGAAACAGTACCTAGTACATTGAAAGAGACGGTTAGTTGAAACAGTACCAGTACATTGAAAGAGACGGTTAGTTGAAACAGTACCTAGTACATTGAAAGAGACGGTTAGTTGAAACAGTACATTGGAAGAGACGGTTAGTACATTGAAGAGACGGTTAGTTGAAACAGTACCTAGTACATTGAAAGAGACGGTTAGTTGAAACAGTACCTAGTACATTGAAAGAGACGGTTAGTTGAAGTACATTGAAGAGTAGTGAAACACCTTGTACATTGAAAGAGACGGTTAGTTGAAACAGTACCTAGTACATTGAAAGAGACGGTTAGTTGAAACAGTACCTAGTACATTGAAAGAGACGGTTAGTTGAAACAGTACCTAGTACATTGAAAGAGACGGTTAGTTGGAAAACGGTTAGTTGAAACAGTACCTAGTACATTGGAAGAGACGGTTAGTTGAAACAGTACCTAGTACATTGAAGAGACGGTTAGTTGAAACAGTACCATTGGAAGAGACGGTTAGTTGAAACAGTACATTGGAAGAGACGGTTAGTTGAAACAGTACCTAGTACATTGGAAGAGACGGTTAGTTGAAACAGTACCTAGTACATTGTTGAAAAGAGACGGTTAGTTGAAACAGTACCTAGTACATTGGAAGAGACGGTTAGTTGAAACAGTACCTAGTACATTGGAAGAGACGGTTAGTTGAAACAGTACCTAGTACATTGGAAGAGACGGTTAGTTGAAACAGTACCTAGTACATTGGAAGAGACGGTTAGTTGAAACAGTACCTAGTACATTGGAAGAGACGGTTAGTTGAAACAGTACCTAGTACATTGGAAGAGACGGTTAGTTGAAACAGTACCTAGTACATTGGAAGAGACGGTTAGTTGAAACACCTAGTACATTGGAAGAGACGGTTAGTTGAAACAGTACCTAGTACATTGGAAGAGACGGTTAGTTGAAACAGTACCTAGTACATTGGAAGAGACGGTTAGTTGAAACAGTACCTAGTACATTGGAAGAGACGGTTAGTTGAAACAGTACCTAGTACATTGGAAGAGACGGTTAGTTGAAACAGTACCTAGTACATTGGAAGAGACGGTTAGTTGAAACAGTACCCAGTACATTGAAAGAGACGGTTAGTTGAAACAGTACCTAGTACATTGAAAGAGACGGTTAGTTGAAACAGTACCTAGTACATTGAAAGAGACGGTTAGTTGAAACAGTACCTAGTACATTGGAAGAGACGGTTAGTTGAAACAGTACCTAGTACATTGGAAGAGACGGTTAGTTGAAACAGTACCTAGTACATTGGAAGAGACGGTTAGTTGAAACAGTACCTAGTACATTGGAAGAGACGGTTAGTTGAAACAGTACCTAGTACATTGTACATTGAAGAGACGGTTAGTTGAAACAGTACCTAGTACATTGAAGAGACGGTTAGTTGAAACAGTACAGTACCTAGTACATTGAAGAGACGGTTAGTTGAAACAGTACCTAGTACATTGGAAGAGACGGTTAGTTGAAACAGTACCAGTACATTGGAAGAGACGGTTAGTTGAAACAGTACCTGTACATTGGAAGAGACGGTTAGTTGAAACAGTACCTAGTACATTGGAAGAGACGGTTAGTTGAAACAGTACCTGTACATGAAACAGTACCTAGTACATTGAAGAGACGGTTAGTTGAAACAGTACCTAGTACATTGAAAGAGACGGTTAGTTGAAACAGTACCTAGTACATTGAAAGAGACGGTTAGTTGAAACAGTACCAGTACATTGAAAGAGACGGTTAGTTGAAACAGTACCTAGTACATTGAAAGAGACGGTTAGTTGAAACAGTACCTAGTACATTGAAAGAGACGGTTAGTTGAAACAGTACCTAGTACATTGAAAGAGACGGTTAGTTGAAACAGTACCTAGTACATTGAAAGAGACGGTTAGTTGAAAGTACATTGAAGAGACGGTTAGTTGAAACAGTAGTACATTGAAAGAGACGGTTAGTTGAAACAGTTGTACATTGGAAGAGACGGTTAGTTGAAACAGTACCTAGTACATTGGAAGAGACGGTTAGTTGAAACAGTACCTAGTACATTGAAAGAGACGGTTAGTTGAAACAGTACCTAGTACATTGGAAGAGACGGTTAGTTGAAAAACAGTACATTGGAAGAGACGGTTAGTTGAAACAGTACCTAGTACATTGAAGAGACGGTTAGTTGAAACAGTACCTAGTACATTGAAGAGACGGTTAGTTGAAACAGTACCTGGAAGAGACGGTTAGTTGAAACAGTACCTAGTACATTGGAAGAGACGGTTAGTTGAAACAGTACCTTGTACATTGGAAGAGACGGTTAGTTGAAACAGTACCTAGTACATTGAAAGAGACGGTTAGTTGAAACAGTACCTAGTACATTGAAAGAGACGGTTAGTTGAAACAGTACCTAGTACATTGAAAGAGACGGTTAGTTGAAACAGTTACAGTACCTAGTACATTGGAAGAGACGGTGGAAGAGACGGTTAGTTGAAACAGTAGTACATTGAAGAGACGGTTAGTTGAAACAGTACCTTGTACATTGAAAGAGACGGTTAGTTGAAACAGTACCTAGTACATTGAAAGAGACGGTTAGTTGAAACAGTACATTGAAGAGACGGTTAGTTGAAACAGTACCTAGTACAGTTTGAAGAGACGGTTAGTTGAAACAGTACAGTACCTAGTACATTGGAAGAGACGGTTAGTTGAAACAGTACCTAGTACGGTTAGTTGAAACAGTACCTAGTACATTGAAGAGACGGTTAGTTGAAACAGTACCTAGTACATTGAAGAGACGGTTAGTTGAAACAGTACCTAGTACATTGTACCTAGTACATTGGAAGAGACGGTTAGTTGAAACAGTACCTAGTACATTGAAGAGACGGTTAGTTGAAACAGTACCTAGTACATTGGAAGAGACGGTTAGTTGAAACAGTACCTTGTACATTGGAAGAGACGGTTAGTTGAAACAGTACCTAGTACATTGGAAGAGACGGTTAGTTGAAACAACAGTACATTGGAAGAGACGGTTAGTTGAAACAGTAGTACATTGAAAGAGACGGTTAGTTGAAACAGTACCTAGTACATTGAAAGAGACGGTTAGTTGAAACAGTACCTAGTACATTCGAAGAGACGGTTAGTTGAAACAGTACCTAGTACATTGGAAGAGACGGTTAGTTGAAACAGTACCTAGTACATTGGAAGAGACGGTTAGTTGAAACAGTACCTTGTACATTGAAAGAGACGGTTAGTTGAAACAGTACCTAGTACATTGGAAGAGACGGTTAGTTGAAACAGTACCTAGTACATTGAAAGAGACGGTTAGTTGAAACAGTACCTAGTACATTGGAAGAGACGGTTAGTTGAAACAGTACCTAGTACATTGAAAGAGACGGTTAGTTGAAACAGTACCTAGTACATTGACATTGGAAGAGACGGTTAGTTGAAACAGTACCTAGTTGAAGAGACGGTTAGTTGAAACAGTACCTAGTACATTGAAGAGACGGTTAGTTGAAACAGTACCTAGTACATTGGAAGAGACGGTTAGTTGAAACAGTACCTAGTACATTGGAAGAGACGGTTAGTTGAAACAGTACCAGTACATTGGAAGAGACGGTTAGTTGAAACAGTACCTAGTACATTTGAAAAGAGACGGTTAGTTGAAACAGTACCTAGTACATTGGAAGAGACGGTTAGTTGAAACAGTACCTAGTACATTGAAGAGACGGTTAGTTGAAACAGAGTACATTGAAAGAGACGGTTAGTTGAAACAGTACCTAGTACATTGGAAGAGACGGTTAGTTGAAACAGTACCTAGTACATTGAAAGAGACGGTTAGTTGAAACAGTACCTAGTACATTGAAAGAGACGGTTAGTTGAAACAGTACCTAGTACATTGAAAAGAGACGGTTAGTTGAAACAGTACCTAGTACATTGAAAGAGACGGTTAGTTGAAACAGTACTAGTACATTGGAAGAGACGGTTAGTACATTGTACATTGAAGAGACGGTTAGTTGAAACAGTACCTAGTACATTGGAAGAGACGGTTAGTTGAAACAGTACCTAGTACATTGAAGAGACGGTTAGTTGAAACAGTACCTAGTACATTGAAAGAGACGGTTAGTTGAAACAGTACCTAGTACATTGAAAGAGACGGTTAGTTGAGACGGTTAGTTGAAACAGTACAGTACATTGGAAGAGACGGTTAGTTGAAACAGGTTAGTACATTGGAAGAGACGGTTAGTTGAAACAGTACCTAGTACATTGAAAGAGACGGTTAGTTGAAACAGTACCAGTACATTGGAAGAGACGGTTAGTTGAAACAGTACCTAGTACATTGGAAGAGACGGTTAGTTGAAACAGTACCTAGTACATTGGAAGAGACGGTTAGTTGAAACAGTACCTAGTACATTGGAAGAGACGGTTAGTTGAAACAGTACCTAGTACATTGGAAGAGACGGTTAGTTGAAACAGTACCTAGTACATTGGAAGAGACGGTTAGTTGAAACAGTACCTAGTACATTGGAAGAGACGGTTAGTTGAAACAGTACCTAGTACATTGGAAGAGACGGTTAGTTGAAACAGTACCTAGTACATTGGAAGAGACGGTTAGTTGAAACAGTACCTAGTACATTGAAAGAGACGGTTAGTTGAAACAGTACCTAGTACATTGAAAAGAGACGGTTAGTTGAAACAGTACCTAGTACATTGGAAGAGACGGTTAGTTGAAACAGTACCTAGTACATTGAAAGAGACGGTTAGTTGAAACTAGTACATTGAAAGAGACGGTTAGTTGAAACAGTACCTAGTACATTGAAAGAGACGGTTAGTTGAAAGAGTACCTTGTACATTGGAAGAGACGGTTAGTCTCTTGTACATTGAAAGAGACGGTTAGTTGAAACAGTACCTAGTACATTGAAAGAGACGGTTAGTTGAAACAGTACCTAGTACATTGGAAGAGACGGTTAGTTGAAACAGTACCTAGTACATTGGAAGAGACGGTTAGTTGAAACAGTACCTAGTACATTGGAAGAGACGGTTAGTTGAAACAGTACCTAGTACATTGGAAGAGACGGTTAGTTGAAACAGTACCTAGTACATTGAAGAGACGGTTAGACAGTACCTAGTACATTGAAGAGACGGTTAGTTGAAACAGTACCTAGTACATTGAAGAGACGGTTAGTTGAAACAGTACCTAGTACATTGAAGAGACGGTTAGTTGAAACAGTACCTAGTACATTGAAGAGACGGTTAGTTGAAACAGTACCTAGTACATTGAAGAGACGGAGTTGAAACAGGTTACCTAGTACATTGAAAGAGACGGTTAGTTGAAACAGTACCTAGTACATTGAAAGAGACGGTTAGTTGAAACAGTACCTAGTACATTGAAAGAGACGGTTAGTTGAAACAGTACCTAGTACATTGGAAGAGACGGTTAGTTGAAACAGTACCTGAAACAGTACATTGGAAGAGACGGTTAGTTGAAACAGTACCTAGTACATTGAAGAGACGGTTAGTTGAAACAGTACCTAGTACATTGAAGAGACGGTTAGTTGAAACAGTACCTAGTACATTGGAAGAGACGGTTAGTTGAAACAGTACCTTGTACATTGGAAGAGACGGTTAGTTGAAACAGTACCTAGTACATTGAAAGAGACGGTTAGTTGAAACAGTACCTAGTACATTGAAGAGACGGTTAGTTGAAACAGTACCTAGTACCTAGTACATTGGAAGAGACGGTTAGTTGAAACAGTACCTAGTACATTGAAAGAGACGGTTAGTTGAAACAGTACCTAGTACATTGGAAGAGACGGTTAGTTGAAACAGTATTTTGTACATTGGAAGAGACGGTTAGTTGAAACAGTACCTAGTACATTGGAAGAGACGGTTAGTTGAAACAGTACCTAGTACATTGAAGAGACGGTTAGTTGAAACAGTACCTAGTACATTGGAAGAGACGGTTAGTTGAAACAGTACCTAGTACATTGGAAGAGACGGTTAGTTGAAACAGTACATTGGAAGAGACGGTTAGTTGAAACAGTACCTAGTACATTGGAAGAGACGGTTAGTTGAAACAGTACCTAGTACATTGGAAGAGACGGTTAGTTGAAACAGTACCTAGTACATTGGAAGAGACGGTTAGTTGAAACAGTACCTAGTACATTGAAAGAGACGGTTAGTACAGTACCTAGTACATTGAAAGAGACGGTTAGTTGAAACAGTACCTAGTACATTGAAAGAGACGGTTAGTTGAAACAGTACCTAGTACATTGAAAGAGACGGTTAGTTGAAACAGTACCTAGTACATTGGAAGAGACGGTTAGTTGAAACAGTACCTAGTACATTGGAAGAGACGGTTAGTTGAAACAGTACCTAGTACATTGGAAGAGACGGTTAGTTGAAACAGTACCTAGTACATTGAAAGAGACGGTTAGTTGAAACAGTACCTAGTACATTGGAAGAGACGGTTAGTTGAAACAGTACCTAGTACATTGGAAGAGACGGTTAGTTGAAACAGTACCTAGTACATTGAAAGAGACGGTTAGTTGAAACAGTACCTAGTACATTGAAAGAGACGGTTAGTTGAAACAGTACCGGTTAGTACATTGTACAAAGAGACGGTTAGTTGAAACAGTACCTAGTACATTGAAAGAGACGGTTAGTTGAAACAGTACCTTAGTACATTGGAAGAGACGGTTAGTTGAAACAGTACCTAGTACATTGGAAGAGACGGTTAGTTGAAACAGTACCTAGTACATTGGAAGAGACGGTTAGTTGAAACAGTGAAAGAGACGGTTAGTACATTGTACATTGAAGAGACGGTTAGTTGAAACAGTACCTAGTACATTGAAAGAGACGGTTAGTTGAAACAGTACCTAGTACATTGAAGAGACGGTTAGTTGAAACAGTACCTAGTACATTGGAAGAGACGGTTAGTTGAAACACATTGGAAGAGACGGTTAGTACATTGTACATTGAAGAGACGGTTAGTTGAAACAGTACCTTGTACATTGGAAGAGACGGTTAGTTGAAACAGTACCTAGTACATTGAAGAGACGGTTAGTTGAAACAGTACCTTGTACATTGGAAGAGACGGTTAGTTGAAACAGTACCTTGTACATTGAAAGAGACGGTTAGTTGAAACAGTACCTAGTACATTGGAAGAGACGGTTAGTTGAAACAGTACCTTAGTACATTGAAGAGACGGTTAGTTGAAACAGTACCTAGTACATTGAAGAGACGGTTAGTTGAAACAGTACCTAGTACATTGAAGAGACGGTTAGTTGAAACAGTACCTAGTACATTGGAAGAGACGGTTAGTTGAAACAGTACCTAGTACATTGGAAGAGACGGTTAGTTGAAACAGTACCTAGTACATTGAAGAGACGGTTAGTTGAAACAGTACCTAGTACATTGAAAGAGACGGTTAGTTGAAACAGTACCAGTACATTGGAAGAGACGGTTAGTTGAAACAGTACTAGTACATTGGAAGAGACGGTTAGTTGAAACAGTACCTAGTACATTGGAAGAGACGGTTAGTTGAAACAGTACCAGTAGTACATTGAAGAGACGGTTAGTTGAAACAGTACCTAGTACATTGGAAGAGACGGTTAGTTGAAACAGTACCTAGTACATTGGAAGAGACGGTTAGTTGAAACAGTACCTAGTACATTGGAAGAGACGGTTAGTTGAAACAGTACCTAGTACATTGAAAGAGACGGTTAGTTGAAACAGTACCTAGTACATTGAAAGAGACGGTTAGTTGAAACAGTACCTAGTACATTGGAAGAGACGGTTAGTTGAAACAGTACCTAGTACATTGAAAGAGACGGTTAGTTGAAACAGTACCTAGTACATTGAAAGAGACGGTTAGTTGAAACAGTACCTAGTACATTGAAAGAGACGGTTAGTTGGTTAGTTGAAACAGTACCTAGTACATTGAAAAAGAGACGGTTAGTTGAAACAGTACCTAGTACATTGAAAGAGACGGTTAGTTGAAACAGTACCTAGTACATTGAAAGAGACGGTTAGTTGAAACAGTACCTAGTACATTGACGGTTAAGAGACGGTTAGTTGAAACAGTACCTAGTACATTGAAGAGACGGTTAGTTGAAACAGTACCTAGTACATTGGAAGAGACGGTTAGTTGAAACAGTACATTGGAAGAGACGGTTAGTTGAAACAGTACCTAGTACATTGAAAGAGACGGTTAGTTGAAACAGTACCCATTGGAAGAGACGGTTAGTTGAAAGTACATTGGAAGAGACGGTTAGTTGAAACAGTACCTAGTACATTGGAAGAGACGGTTAGTTGAAACAGTACCTAGTACATTGAAGAGACGGTTAGTTGAAACAGTACCTAGTACATTGGAAGAGACGGTTAGTTGAAACAGTACCTGGAAGAGAGTACATTGAAGAGACGGTTAGTTGAAACAGTACCTAGTACATTGAAGAGACGGTTAGTTGAAACAGTACCTAGTACATTGGAAGAGACGGTTAGTTGAAACAGTACCTAGTACATTGGAAGAGACGGTTAGTTGAAACAGTACCTAGTACATTGAAAGAGACGGTTAGTTGAAACAGTACCTAGTACATTGGAAGAGACGGTTATTGAAAAGAGACGGTTAGTTGAAACAGTACCTAGTACATTGAAGAGACGGTTAGTTGAAACAGTACCTAGTACATTGAAAGAGACGGTTAGTTGAAACAGTACCTAGTACATTGAAGAGACGGTTAGTTGAAACAGTACCTAGTACATTGAAAGAGACGGTTAGTTGAAACAGTACCTAGTACATTGGAAGAGACGGTTAGTTGAAACAGTACCTAGTACATTGGAAGAGACGGTTAGTTGAAACAGTACCTAGTACATTGTACATTGAAGAGACGGTTAGTTGAAACAGTACCTAGTACATTGAAGAGACGGTTAGTTGAAACAGTACCTAGTACATTGAAAGAGACGGTTAGTTGAAACAGTACCAGTACATTGGAAGAGACGGTTAGTTGAAACAGTACCTAGTACATTGAAAGAGACGGTTAGTTGAAACAGTACCTAGTACATTGAAAGAGACGGTTAGTTGAAACAGTACCTAGTACATTGAAAGAGACGGTTAGTTGAAACAGTAGTACATTGGAAGAGACGGTTAGTTGAAACAGTACCTAGTACATTGGAAGAGACGGTTAGTTGAAACAGTACCTAGTACATTGGAAGAGACGGTTAGTTGAAACAGTACCTAGTACAAAGAGACGGTTAGTTGAAACAGTACCTAGTACATTGAAAGAGACGGTTAGTTGAAACAGTACCTAGTACATTGGAAGAGACGGTTAGTTGAAACAGTACCTAGTACATTGGAAGAGACGGTTAGTTGAAACAGTACCTAGTACATTGGAAGAGACGGTTAGTTGAAACAGTACCTAGTACATTGGAAGAGACGGTTAGTTGAAACAACAGTACCTAGTACATTGAAAGAGACGGTTAGTTGAAACAGTACCTAGTACATTGAAAGAGACGGTTAGTTGAAACAACAGTTAGTACATTGGAAGAGACGGTTAGTTGAAACAGTACCTTGTACATTGGAAGAGACGGTTAGTTGAAACAGTACCTAGTACATTGAAGAGACGGTTAGTTGAAACAGTACCTAGTACATTGAAGAGACGGTTAGTTGAAACAGTACCTAGTACATTGGAAGAGACGGTTAGTTGAAACAGTACCTTGTACATTGGAAGAGACGGTTAGTTGAAACAGTACCTAGTACATTGAAAGAGACGGTTAGTTGAAACAGTACCTAGTACATTGAAAGAGACGGTTAGTTGAAACAGTACCTAGTACATTGAAAGAGACGGTTAGTTGAAACAGTACCTAGTACATTGAAAGAGACGGTTAGTTGAAACAGTACCTAGTACATTGAAAGAGACGGTTAGTTGAAACAGTACCTAGTACATTGAAAGAGACGGTTAGTTGAAACAGTACCTAGTACATTGAAAGAGACAGTTAGTTGAAACAGTACCTAGTACATTGAAAGAGACGGTTAGTTGAAACAGTACCTAGTACATTGAAAGAGACGGTTAGTTGAAACAGTACCTAGTACATTGGAAGAGACGGTTAGTTGAAACAGTACCTAGTACATTGGAAGAGACGGTTAGTTGAAACAGTACCTAGTACATTGGAAGAGACGGTTAGTTGAAACAGTACATTGGAAGAGACGGTTAGTACATTGTACATTGAAGAGACGGTTAGTTGAAACAGTACCTAGTACATTGAAAGAGACGGTTAGTTGAAACAGTACCCAGTACATTGAAGAGACGGTTAGTTGAAACAGTACCTAGTACATTGAAAGAGACGGTTAGTTGAAACAGTACCTAGTACATTGGAAGAGACGGTTAGTTGAAACAGTACCTAGTACATTGAAGAGACGGTTAGTTGAAACAGTACCTAGTACATTGGAAGAGACGGTTAGTTTAGTACATTGAAAGAGACGGTTAGTTGAAACAGTACCTAGTACATTGGAAGAGACGGTTAGTTGAAACAGTACCTAGTACATTGAAAGAGACGGTTAGTTGAAACAGTAGTACATTGGAAGAGACGGTTAGTTGAAACACACCTTGTACATTGGAAGAGACGGTTAGTTGAAACAGTACCTAGTACATTGAAAGAGACGGTTAGTTGAAACAGTACCTAGTACATTGAGACGGTTAGTTGAAAAGAGACGGTTAGTTGAAACAGTACCTAGTACATTGAAAGAGACGGTTAGTTGAAACAGTACTTGTACATTGAAGAGACGGTTAGTACATTGTACATTGAAGAGACGGTTAGTTGAAACAGTACCTAGTACATTGGAAGAGACGGTTAGTTGAAACAGTACCTAGTACATTGAAAAGAGACGGTTAGTTGAAACAGTACCTAGTACATTACATTGTACAAAGAGACGGTTAGTTGAAACAGTACCTAGTACATTGGAAGAGACGGTTAGTTGAAACAGTACCTAGTACATTGACGGTTAGTTGAAGAGAAACAGTACCTAGTACATTGAAAGAGACGGTTAGTTGAAACAGTACCTAGTACATTGGAAGAGACGGTTAGTTGAAACAGTACCTAGTACATTGGAAGAGACGGTTAGTTGAAACAGTACCTAGTACATTGAAAGAGACGGTTAGTTGAAACAGTACCAGTAGTACATTGAAGAGACGGTTAGTTGAAACAGTACCTAGTACATTGAAAGAGACGGTTAGTTGAAACAGTACCTAGTACATTGAAAGAGACGGTTAGTTGAAACAGTACCTAGTACATTGAAAGAGACGGTTAGTTGAAACAGTACCTAGTACATTGTACCTAGAAGAGACGGTTAGTTGAAACAGTACCTAGTACATTGAAAGAGACGGTTAGTTGAAACAGTACCTAGTACATTGAAAGAGACGGTTAGTTGAAACAGTACCTAGTACATTGAAAGAGACGGTTAGTTGAAACAGTACCTAGTACATTGGAAGAGACGGTTAGTTGAAACAGTACCTAGTACAGTACATTGAAAAGAGACGGTTAGTTGAAACAGTACCTAGTACATTGGAAGAGACGGTTAGTTGAAACAGTACCTAGTACATTGGAAGAGACGGTTAGTTGAAACAGTAACAGTACATTGGAAGAGACGGTTAGTTGAAACAGTACCTAGTACATTGAAAGAGACGGTTAGTTGAAACAGTACCTAGTACATTGAAAGAGACGGTTAGTTGAAACAGTACCTAGTACATTGAAAAGAGACGGTTAGTTGAAACAGTACCTAGTACATTGGAAGAGACGGTTAGTTGAAACAGTACCTAGTACATTGAAGAGACGGTTAGTTGAAACAGTACCTAGTACATTGGAAGAGACGGTTAGTTGAAACAGTACCTAGTACATTGGAAGAGACGGTTAGTTGAAACAGTACCTAGTACATTGGAAGAGACGGTTAGTTGAAACAGTACCTAGTACATTGACGGTTAGTTGAAACAGTACCTAGTACATTGAAAGAGACGGTTAGTTGAAACAGTACCTAGTACAGTTAGTATCTAAGTAAAATATTAAGGTCTCGTTTTAAAAGTATTTCAGTGTATCTAAAATAAGATACAAGCAGAATACAACTAATAATGTTACTTTAAGACTAAATTCAATGCCATGTTTCTTCATTAATTATTAGGTTCGGAATAATTATATCATTATCTGTACCATGTAGTTCCTTTAACATGCAGTTTTTTACCACTGCAGTTCCCTCAGTAAATTGTTGTTAAGATTTGAGATGTTAATTTACTTGTTTTTAATCTTGTGAAGGGTCGTTTTGTTTACACTACTTTCACAGTCTGTAATTCTGTTTTGTTTTGATTATAATACAACGAGCTCTTTATGCTATCTGTATTTAAACCTGATTTTAATCGTTACAATCACCAATATTTACTGCCAGGTCACCGAGGGTCACACGAAGTGCTGTAAACCTTAATTTTCCAAGCTTTTATTGATATGTCTTGGCAAATTCTAACGACATGTTATTATGTTTATGGCTGTTGATTTGTTGAAGTAATTTGCTCTTTCGTTCAGTCGATACGGTCTTCTTAACATCTTTAAGCTCTGATAACATTTGTAACGGATTTGGCACAAAATATTTTTGAAGTTATTATATATTAGGGTATATAATATATTAGGATAATATGTTGATTAAAATTATACTTACACATAAGAACAAACTTCTAAGTATGCCAGTCTTTCAATGTAAGGATAACAGTGTGCATGAATAACTTACTCGATGTAAAACTAACATTGTGCATGATTAACTTATTCGGTTTAAAACTAACAGTGTGCATGATTAACTAAATATAAAATTAACAGTGTGCATGATTAACTTAATGTAAAACTAACAGTACGCATGATTAACTTACTTAATGTAAAGCTAACAGTGCGCATGATTAACTTACTCGATGTAAAACTGACATTGTGCATGATTAACTTATTCAGTGTAAAACTAACAGTGTGCATGATTAACTTTATGTAAAACTAACAGTGTGCATGATTAACTTAATCGATGTAAAACTAACAGTATGCATGATTAACTTACTTAATGTAAAACTAACAGTGCGCACGATTAAGTTACTCAGTGTAAAACTAACAGTGTGCATGATTAACTTAATGTAAAATTGACACTCTCTGCAATTAAGCTCTTAGATACAAGACTAATAATGTGCATGATTAATATATTCCATCTAAAGCTAACAATGCACACAGTTAAGTTCTTAGATACAAGACTAATAATGTGCATGATTAATATATTCCATCTAAAGCTAACTATGCACACAGTTAAGTTCTCTGAAGTAAGACTAAAAATATGCATGATTAAGACATTCCATGAAACTAAGACATTGTATAATTAAGATATTAAATGTAAAACTAACAATGTGCATAATTAAGCTCTTAGATGTAAAACTAACAATATACATGAATGAGTTCTAGCACAGATTTGCTAATATATGTTTATTGTAATGTCAAAGTTTATTTCAGTTAAATATATATTCTGAAATGTTTACACTGTCAAATGTGTATTGCGAAATTCCTGCCTATTTACTAAATTTGTAGAAGATTCTCGACTGTAAGAATAAATAATACACTACTATATGCGTATCTAAATTCTAGAGATTGGCAGTATTGTTGCTGTAGGTGCAATTTCTAGAATCTCGCCTGACGATTATAAAAGTAGCCATCGCAACACACGGAGAGACAGTATATATTGTTGGTTTGCTTCAATTTGTATACTATAAACTTCGGAAGCTACAGTTACGACAGAAAGTATTCGTACTCTTGCGTCGTGAGTAGTTTTTTTGCTCATAACTTAAAAGTATCACGATTAGGATAATGAAAGTAATATATGTATATTATAAATATTATACTAACACACGATAAATTAACTGTTTATAAACAAATAACCAAAAATAGGAAAAGCAGAAAGTGTTCGTGCGTCTACGTTAATGGTCAGTTGTGTAGCCTTTCAGGTGAATTACTTGGCTCAATCTCTCCTCATAGCCCTCCATGATCGTTTGACAGCACTAGACTGGTATCTTCTTCCATTCTTCTTTACAAAAGGCCTCCAACTCTTGCAAGTGTTTCGGATGACGCTGATGAACCCTGGTCTTCAACTCGTGCCAAACGTTTTCAATTGGGTTGAGATCGGGTGATTGCGATGTCCACTCCTGAACGCTTATATGGTTTCTCTGCAACCAGAATTGCACATATTTCGATGTGTGCTTAGGGTCATTGTCGTGCTGGAAGACCATAACATGATCGAGTCACTTCCGTATTTAACTGTAGGGACGGTGTTTTTTGGAAGATTTCTTTCCCTTTTCTTACGGAAATTATTGCGAACGTCATTATGGCCGAAAAGCTCGATTTTAGTCTCGTCTAACCAAAGAATACTCTTCCAATAGGTAAAGGGTTTATCTACATGCTTTCTTGCATACCTCAATCATGCTTCTAAATGAACAGATTTAAAATATGGAGTTCTACGAGAAACGGCAAGCTTTGAACCCAGAAGAGCGTATGTCATTACGTGTTAAACGAGAGTTCCTACTAACTTCTCTGATAACCTTCCTCTTGGTTCTCTCTGGAATTTTGGCGGAGTGTCCGGTACGACGGCGGTTAGCAGTTGATCCTGTAAGCTTAAACTTGGTAATTATGCTTTGAACAGTAGATTTCGGCACATCAAGTTGTGTAACAGCACCGGAAAGAGGCACACGAGACTTGTTCGCCATGATGACCAAGCAGATAGTGACGGAGACGGCGCTAAATTACCGGAAGTAAAGTTTTGTTGGCTAAATTCCAATAATTAGGAACCCAGTGTCTAGTTCGGGAATGGTATAATGTAGTTTATTCGCCAAACTAAAGAACAAATTTAGGGGAATATCAGTTTTTTCACACGTTCTGAACTGTACGAACACTTTCTGCTCCTCCTATTTTTGGTTATTTGTTTATAAACAGTTTAGTTGTCGTTTAATTTACATAAAACTTTATGTAGATGTGTGTTAGTATAATATTTACAATATACCGTACGTCTATTAGCCTAATTGTGATACTTTTAAGTTATGAGCAAAAACCACTCGGGACGCAGGGGTACGAACACTTTCTGTCGTAACAGTATAATCGGGAAACTACATATATTTGGCCAGGAACGTTTACAGATTTCGAACATTGCAAACCACTTTAACTTCACTGGATTAACGTCAGGAGTTTCTATTTCTACGAAGGCATTACATTCCTTCAGTGCAGAAAAGTCACATGTAATTAGTTATGAGCTAGTTAATTTCCCGTTAAGTGAAGTGAAACAATAACAATTTAAAATTAATTCACTCATAGTGAACCGTCGATAAAATACGTATTCAGTTCCAGAGCAAATAGAAGACTCAGTATTGTTTGTAAGTTTGGAAAATGTTTGTATATAAATCATTATTTGTGATAACGAGTTGTTGTGATCGTTGTTGTAAATTACATTATTGTTTGTATGTTAAAGTATATCTGTCTTAAAAAGAAAACTGTGTATCAATCTTGTCGACAAATATAAAAAATGTTACACATATTAACAGCTAATTCAGCTATATATTCAAACTACAATTTAGCTGAGATTCAAGCTATTTCATATTAAAGTACGTATCACAAAACTGAAAGTTTATCCAGGATAAACTTTAATACATAACAGATGTTAGATGTAAAACTAATAATGGGAATGACTACTTTCTTAGATGTAAAACAAACAATATAAATAATTAAGATTTTGAATGTAAAACTAATAATATACTTGAGTAAGTTGTTCGATGTGAGATTAACAATAGGCATTATTATCCAACTCTAGCGTAAGTCTATATAACACTCTATTTAATTTGAAGAACGAATGACAGGGAGTATAGAACTAGATATCTACACGTAATCAAAACGTAATAAATGTCCTCCTGCTTGTGCACATAAGTATCCATGTGTTGTGTTACAATTGAATAAACTATAACTTGCCCAAAATATATAGTTTTCTGTTTTAAGGGTAAATAAAACCATAATTATTATTTATTAGCTCTGAGGAAAATTCTTTAGTGATTCTGGGCATTCCACGTTTTACAGCAGAGTTAAACTTCCCTTATGTGACGTTATTTTAGTATCTACCGAGTGAATGACAGACAACACACTACTTTATATTCGTGCGGATAGTTAAACACGTGACCTCTCCAGTATGGCCTTCGGCTCCCTTTATGGAAATTGTATTGGCTCAAAGCCCTGCATCTGACGTGAGGAACTTAGCAAAGAATGATTGTTATTGGAGAGTAGAGAAGTTTTCAAAACTTCAAGACGCAGCCGTCCCAATCAAGAAGTGCCGTACTAATCGCAAACGAATATATCATTGTAAAACTTAAGGGTACACAACAAATGAAGTTATAACAGTTTCTTAAAACAGCATGGATACCGTTGTTCCTTTAATGCGAAATTATGTGACAGGCTATTAACATTCTGTGCACCACAGAAATTCGATACCAGGGTTTTAACGCTCTAAATTCTTAAATTTATTCCAGACCTACTGATGATTACAGATACCATTAGCCCTTTCCTTGTTTTTCTTAAACAGGAATTGACGTCATAAGCATTAATTAACTCTGATACTAATACCATACTTGCTGGTACAGTCAAATAACTTTGCTGCATATCAGATAAAGCAATTTGAGAAGATAAGTGGACACCTGAAACCTGTAGTTCGAATTTGTAGATGGATTTCTTTTCTTTTGTGGTTTCTTGAAAATGGTAGTGAGCCACGTAAGTAGTCAGAAGTAACTAAATAAAAAGAAACGTATTTGTAATTTAACCTAACTTAGAGTTGTAAGTATTCATACTTGGACCTGATACATGTATGTATAAAATAAATATTTGTAGATAATTCCGTCTCATCTATAACCCCGACCTAAGAAACATTAACATACATAGCATTCAGCTAATCTAAAAATTAAACATTTTTAAAAAAGACATTTTCTACTCATATACGGAAATCAAATGTCGGAAACAAAACAAGAACTTTACGTTGTGAAAAATTACTTCTTTGTATATATATATATAATTGTATTTAACCTCACAATAATGTATGGTAGTCTCCATTTTATTCAAGAATTACAATTTGGCTGTCGCGGCTGAAACTTTAATTAAAATTAATGGAGATTGAGTTTTATGTAAATGCCACGATATGCATAATTTACTTTAAAAGACAAAAGCTGCAGTGCTCGTGAAAATTATTATTACATTTATACGTTTTATAGTTGATTCAAATACTATGTACATCATTAAAAGTGACATCGATAAAAGTACAAGAAATTAGGTTGTTTTACTTTCCACTTTCATGGACAGTTTACCCCTAAAGAAAAGAAATGTTCATACTATCTTTCTTCAGTAATAAACTTCCAAAGTACTATCCTCAGGTTCCTCATCCACCATTTCTCACCATAAATAATGTTTTATATCCACTTAGCCTTCTCCGATTTTACTTTCCATTGTGCAACAAAATCGTAGGATTTTCAGTCATATCAATCTTATTGATAGATAATTATTTGTTAAAGTTAGAGAAAATGTTACAGTAACAGTTAACATCATGTGATTCAATGTAAATTTTACAATTATGGAAATTTCAATCTTCTCGCTTTTACTGAGAGAAAATCACACAATAACAGTTTGAAGTCCAGCTTTTGTTACATTTCATGATCGATCCTAATTTCTTAATCCATTTGGCTGGAGTGTCTCTCTGATTGGTTTTAATCCACTTAAATTTGGAAAACTACTAGAAACGGTGATGGGTTTGGTTTGTTTTGGATTTCGCGCAAAGCTACACAAGGGTTATCTGCACTAGCCGTCCCTAATTTAGCAGTGTAAGACCCACCGCCAACTCCTGGGCTACCCTTTTACCAACAAATATATGCTTATGTAATTTTATATCAAAACATGCTCGCCCTTTTAGCCGTGGGGGCGTTATAGTGTAGGGGAGTTCAAATCCTCCACCCTGAGATTACGAGTCAAGTGCTTTAACCACCTAGCTATGCCAGGCCACGGTGATGAGTAAAATAAAGATTTTTTCTGAGCGACTAAGATGTCTTTTAAGCAACGTAAATAGTCTATTATAGCTATTTTTCTTATATACTTTAGGAAAACATGTTAGTAACATGCGTCTAATAATTCTCTTGCACTAAAACAGTCTGGTCTAAGCCAGCCACTTAAGCTGTATTCATCTAGTTGTAAAACCCTCTCTTTAAAACATTCAGACTTATTAAAGATATATTATTATTATCAAACTAATAATCTTCATAAAACCATTTTTTCTGCCTTCTTTTCGAGTTATTTAAATTTATTCTGCAAGATTGCCAGTTCATTGCAAACCTTCATTCTTGTACTGGATTTTATTTTTACTTTCGTAACTGCGGAATAGCTCAAGTTTGGTGAACACCAATATTTCACAGTTGCTAACTGGTGCAGTAGGTTTCATACAGCAAGCTATTCCATACCACAAAACTATTGCTAATTTGAAATTTAGCTTCTGAGTAACTTTGTTCTATTGGCTCCTGTGAGGGTATTATATTTTATAATGGAACCCCGAATGTTATCCACTCAGTATCGGAGTGAAGAGGTACTCCTCATATCAATGAATATATTCACAAACGAAACCTACATGAACAGACTTTGAACCAATTTATAGAATGTTTTAATGTAAAATTACATGAGCATATATTGGATGGTGTAAGAAAGTTCTTCGATTTAACGTTTCTGAAGAATATTTTGAAAACCAGTTTTCACTCTTTTGTTGGTTCCACTTTTATACTTTTATCCTCGTGAGTCTCTGAAGCATAACTATTTTCTCGTTTGCTCAAAACAAGTTTGGTTATATTGAAACCATTTGTGGCTTTTGACGGGAAAAGGCCCGGCATGGCCAAGCGTGTTAAGACGTGCGACTCGTAATCTGAGGGTCGCGGGTTCGCATCCCCTTCGCGCCAAACATGCTCGCCCTTCCAGCCGCGGGGCGTTATAATGTGACGATCAATCCCACTATTCGTTGGTAAAAGAGCAGCCCAAGAGTTGGCGGTGGGTGGTGATGACTAGCTGCCTTTCCTCTAGTCTTACACTGCTAAATTAGGGACGGCTAGCACAGATAGCCCTCGAGTAGCTTTGTGCGAAATTCAAAACAAACAAATAAACATTGACGGGAAGAACCTGAGAAACTACTCCTTTAAAATGGCCTCTCGAACTTCAGTCGTTCGAATATCTGACAAAACAAATAATCATTGTAATTTAGTCTGTGTGACTTGTGTTTATATTAAAGTCGAGTAATAAGGTAAAGCTTAACATTTCAATGCATGAGATCGGATCTTGTTAGATACTTACTTAATCAGTTCATTTTGAATTCCTTTCCAGGTTGTGCTGATAGATTTCTTCAGTGGTGGTACTTTTAATATATTATTTTCATAATAGAAACAAATCAGACCAAATATCGAATATATTTTAGGATATTCTGATTAAAGACTTCTGTTTAATAACTTTGTGAGGTATAATAATGTATATCTTGTTTAATTGTACAGTGATTTTCTCTGTCGACTGTTTGTTTAATTTTCAGTTGAGATTCTAATTTCCCTTCCCGTCGTTTAAATGGATCAAGTTTGCTTATTGTTCTAGGACAATAAAACTGGTTACAGTCCTTTTCAGTCGTTTGTTATTTTTAACAACATTTGAAAAGTTAACAAGTCCGAATTCTTGCAACCAAATTATAACAAAAAATATGACCAAGTAATGAAACTACTGCCTTAATATTTTTTCTTGACTGGAAGGTCGTCGTGTTTAGTTTTCACTAATACGTACCAGCATCATTAAGTCAACTTTCCATAATTTAGGTAAGTCATGAATCTGAAATACACACCTGTTTATGTTTTCTGTTTGGTTAATGCTTAGTTAACTTTTAAACAGAACTTGTATCAGAAGGCTGTAATACTGGTATTTTACTTCTGACACTACCAGTGTTGTCATAATGGTATTCTTTTCACTTTATTGTTTGTGTTACGTTGTGAAAGATCAACAACACCTTGACAGTTTTCTATGTTTATCATCTTTCATATTGACAAAAAAAAAAGAAAAAAAAGCGGTTTCCGTCAGCCGTATCTTTTCCACCTTTGAGCCAACAATATCTTAACACGTTTTCTGAGTTATATTGCACTATTCAAAACTTTTTTCTTAAATATAAAAATAGTTTCTTTCTTTACTCTGTGCGCTTCGCACTAGCTACAGCACAGTGCGTAAGAACAACTTTTGAAACTTAAATCGTTGGTAGGACTAATTTATCAGTCAAAACATTGTAATAATAAAGACCATTTTTCGGTGGATTTGACAACTTTCTCAAAATGTTGGAAATACATATCAACTTCATTAAACGTACTTTAATACATTCATAGAGCTCAAAGTTTTCATTTTACCTCGGTTGTCTGGAGTTGAGTCTAATTTCCAGTTTAAACTAATTTCTTTCTCCGCTGTGACACGGGTTTGTTCAGCCGTGAGAAGTGTACATTCTCTTTCAGCTCCGATACGAGTTTGCCCTTTCTCTTTTTCAGCTTGAATATGGACTTTTCTTTTGGGCTTCGATGTAACCTTGTTCAAGCACGATTTATTTGAGTTTTAGTTGGATTTCTAATTAAGTTTATCACTCATCTCTGGTTGGCTAGTGGAGACACTAGAGTATTGTCCTAAAGCTTCCTCAGACAACAAATCATCATCGGTTAATATTTCAACAATACATTTTTCATTTCATTTTTACTCATTGGTTTCTTGACATCTAATTCTAAAATTCTGGCAGTTCAAGCAATTCATTTTTGTTATAACTTTCGTGTTATTTCAGAGAGAGTGATTTAAGAAAAGTTTGATAACACAAATTTTGTTCTTGAATAACACGTGTTATTTCTTAATTGCTTATGTTGTAAAAGTACAGAAAATGGCCATTATTCCCTTTAAACTTTGCTTTTGTGACCTGAATAATGAAATTTAGAAATTAACTTATTTTCTATGTAAAACGGGCAAATTTGCACATTTTAATTTAGATAAGGTCTGAATAAAACAACATACGAGTCAATATTTACATGTATTTATACTAAAGTTTTATAAAAATGTTTAGAAGTGAGAAGTTTTCAAGATTTGCAAGTGTAATGTAAATCTCCTTCACGTATCAGCCCCAAATATAGTCTACTGTCATGTTTTCGTTATACGCTCCTTTGTAGCGGCTTTCAAAGTCCAGTATATCTTGGTGAAAACGCTCGCCTTGCTCCTCTGATTATGCTCCCAGGCTCTCCTTGAATTTATCAAGATAAGCTTTGAGGCTTCTGGATGAGCTATCAATGAAGAAGAGTCATTCGTTCGGGTTACAGGCAATTTCAATTGTCTCGCACAGACTGGATACACTGTGGCAGAAGCAGAGCCCATCTTGACGAGTAAGGAAGCTTGAAAATGTCGGTGACGCTTCCACTGACTTGCAACTTGCACACTTTCATCTAACAAATCCCACTCCTTGAGCATAAATGTCAAAAGCTCGGCATTCGACTTAGTTAGACCAAGATCTCTGATCAGGTCATTGAGGCCCCTTTGGTTGGGGTAGTATGGGTTTCTCTCACCAGCTGCACCTTTGAAATTGTAACATGGATCTTCAGTGTCTATCTCCTCTTCTGATTTGCTGCTCTCTTCTGAGGATGGGTGCTATCTTTCTGATAAAGTGGGTACAGGGAGTCAGGGCAGTGTGGCACTGGGGTGATGGATGATGAAAGATCCAGATACATGATAGCAGATGCATTCTTGCCAGCCCGACGTTTGGAAGGGTCTACCACGCAGAAGTAGTAATTGCTTGAGTGGTCACTGGGTTCACGCCAAATTCTTGGAATAGCGAACTTCATGGCTCTCTTTCCCTCTGTACCATCCTGCAAAAGATCATAATAAAATTGTTATTATGAAGAATAAATTTATTTCATCCACAACTAATGTGTAAGACGTTCATGCAAAATATTTTATATGTAATATTTTTCTTTTCAATTGGAAATTTAAAAATATAAAAATATATTTAAATTTTAAAAGGTCTATAATTTGTCTGATATAAAATCTTAGTATTCAAGCAAGCAAAACCGTCCGTCTTACCTTTTAAAATTTTTTGGGTTTTTTGCAGTGCTCGCAGGTAAAATGAGGTGCCCAGGGTTTGTCTTGATCCCCGACAGACATGCCGAAATATACCTTGTAGGCTTCACACATTTTAGCAGATGCTGTCACAGAGTCCTTTTTCGCTTTTTTCGTGATAAATTAGCCACATACATAGCAGAATGCGTCTGGAGAAGGCTTACAACTTCTTTATACCATCTTAGATAAAATCAAATAAGTCTATATGTTCACTTAGGCAGTTAGAACTAAACTGAAGTGGATGAGTGGTGAGCCCTATATATATATTACTATGGAAAGTTATAGAAAATTGTAAAAGGTTCTTGAAAGTTCTACAATATTCTAGAAAATTCTTGTATGTTCTACAACATTTTAGAAAGTTCTTGAAAATTCTTGTAATTTCGAGAAATTTCTCTATCAGCCACTCAGCAGTGAATCTACCTGAAATGTTCAGGAAAATGGGTAAATTTGAAAATTTCAATACTCGGGTCACAAAAGCAAAGTTTGAAAAAATAGGTCTTTTCCATTTACTTTAGGCATAAGAAATTGGGAAATAATACTCTCTGCCCAGGAACAAGAAAAGTAAACATTTTGTTACATAGTGTAATCAGACATGGTCAAATCTTATCGTCACTGATAAATATAAATCCAATTATGATTTGAATTCATTTCAAATTTTATCTCTGATTCAGAGCTCGGACAGGAACTCCCACGAGTCTTTGAATTATTATGTTACGTTCATTACGTATTACGATTTCAAATAGCTGAAAATTTTAATTTTAATGTAAACGTTAAATGAATGTCGATATTCATAAAATTTATGATATTCGCTATGAAGACTGAAATACAGGTTTCTTTCTTAACACAAATATATTTTAATACACAAATAACAATATATTTTATATTAATGGTTATTACAAATATTTGTTAATAATATTGGTTTTATACAAAAATTTACAAATTCGCGAACAATATTCAGTCTTCTATCTGATCTGAACTGAAAATTTTATGAACAGTTCAAGAACAAGAGGCACAAATTACTTTTATGGTGATACATAGATACACTTCACTTGATGGGAATGCTAGCGTGCTTTAGTCTTGTTCGGTCTAATGAGGTTTACAAACTCACTTTTACTGAAGAAGATAGATATCTAATGTCCTCGTACTAATGTTCGAAGTTAATTCTCTGAAGTTGAACGGTTCGTAATGTTTGAAATCTATAAACTTTCTGGTCAAATATCTGTAGTTTTCCTATTAATAAGCGTGAACAACAATTATAGCCTCCGAGGCTTATAGTATACTGTTTGTGGTGACCAAAAAATATTCTATTACTGTCTCTGGGCCCGGCATGGCCAAGCGTGTTAAGGCGTGCGACTCGTAATCTGAGGGTCGCGGGTTCGCATCCCAGTCGCGCCAAACATGCTCGCCCTTTCAGCCGTGGGGTCGTTGTAATGTGACGGTCAATCCCACTATTCGTTGATAAAAGAGTAGCGCAAGAGTTGGTGGTGGATGGTGATGACTAGCTGCCTTCCTTCTAGCCTTATACTGCTAAATTAGGGACAGCTAGCACAGATAGCCCTCGTGTAGCTTTATGCGAAATTCAAAAAACAAACAAACAAATTACTGTTTCTCGACTACCTTGTATACCAATCACGCGAGATTCTCGAACGCTCAATAATGTTCATAAACTACATATTGTTGATTCTTGCTCTCAAGAATCTTCTAGAAATTTAGAGAACAGGAGAGACGTGCGCAATGCATATCCAACAACATACGTCATATGCATAAAACTTACACTGGAAAAAACGTGTGTATTAAATAAATGTATAACAGTAAATCTTCGTTTTATAAATACGAGACTTCCCAGTAGTTCGCCGGATAAAAAAAAAATATTTATAGTAATTCATTTATCTCAGTACTTTAGACTGATAATACAGGTCTGCATATTTAAACTTCATAAAAGTTGTTTTAATTTTAATAACGGCATGCAGATTTCGAAAATAATATTCATTTTTCTCTCCCATAAAATTGTTTGAAGAATCGAGAAAAACAACAACTCCTACTTAGATCAAGTTATTATTTCGTTCACCACAATGAACATTTTTATTATTTTGTTTGGGTTCTAGAACGATCGATAAGGCTCTTACGTCGCGATTGGTCTACAGAAATCAATAATTACTGTTTGTCAACATGTTAAGCATAACAAAATCGACTCGATTTCAGCAAAAATGATTCATTTATATGTAAGCACCTATGATGTTCTGTGAAAACCTATATGGATATCATTTTCGAATTCTGCGTACAGGGATTACTGTAAAACATTTAAACTTTTCAAAACGATGAAACCATATAGGCCTGTGTAATTAGTGAGAAATAAATATTAGCGAAACATCATACTAGAGCTTTAAAACTGAATAAATCAGAACAGAACAAAGTATTTAAACTTGAACAATCACAGTTCTAATACGGTGTGTAGAACATGATGGTTATTCACCAAAGCACTATCACAGTTCTAGTATAGTATGTAGAATATCACGGTTACTTAACCATGCACTGTCACTCTTTTAGTACGGCACGTAGAACATACATGATGATTATTAACCAATGCACTATCACAGTTCTAGTATAGTATGTAGAACAACATCGTGGTTACTTAACCATGCACTGTCACTCTTTTATTATGGCACGTAGAACATACATGATGGTTATTAACCAATGCACTATCACAGTTCTAGTATAGTATGTGGAATATCACGGTTACTTGACCATGCACTGTCACTATTTGAGTATTGCACATAGAAGACAGGCAAATTATAATTTTTTTTTGTAATTTAAGGCCAACGTCACTGATTGCTCTCTGAATTATTTTGCCTTCATATTAGTATTCACTTCACCAGATTCTTAACTAATTTTCATACTAAATCAACAAAAACAAATAAAAATCCTAAGTAACAAATTTGTTTTAAGCAAAAGCGACGTAATGAGCTATCTGGCCTGTGCTCACTAGTGGTATCAAAATCAGATTTTAACGCTTACAAAATGACCATTAAGTCAAAGAGGAGTTACAGTAACAAAATAATGCTTTAGAAACACCATTAAAGAACTGATTTAAGTGAGATATATTTCAGTTATGGGTTTCAACATATGCGATCAATGAACATAAATCTAACTCTGTCTTTTATAGAAATCCTATGGATATGCATACTTTTCTAATCTTTGAGTTTTATTACATTTCATCTGCCAATATATACAACGTATTTTCTGTACCTACAGTATGTATACAAGTTGTAAGCCCACCAAAGACTCAGTACATTTTTTAGAAATAACTAGAAGTATTTTTATTACCTTTCGGAGCAGGGCCTGAATGATGAGGGCTTACGTCACATGAAAAAAAAAATATAGTGATAAATATTCAATCAACTTCTTCACAAACTACATGAAATACTGAAAGATCTTGAAATGTTGGAGGCTGAGTGATAGGTTTGTGAGTATAAATTCTGTATTATTTCCATGTCATTGTACGATGGCCAAGTACTAAAAAATATTTCGTAAAGGTAAAATGTGAAAAGGGCTGTTAGTGTCAAAAATAACGCGAACAAGAATATAGGAATGTTATAGTTATATACAGATCGTCCCTACATGATTTTAAAGTTAAAATTTATTGTTACACAGTAAGTAAAATGTACAAGAAAAATAGTTAAGACGTGACTTTAGTCAATTCGAACCGACCTTACACAAAGTCTGTAATAACCAAAATGTTTTCACTCAATTTGGTTTTATTCCACGTTAGTCCTAGACTTTTAGTTACATTACACGGATGTCTACCCTGACATAGCCACAATATTATGATAAACATTCAGAAATATATAACTTTCATCAACAGCAGTAATGTTTGTTTGTTTTTTGAATTTCGAGAAAAGCTACAGGAGTGCTATCCGTCCCTAATATTGCAGTGAAAACTAGAGGGAAAGCTGCTAGTCATCACCACCCACCGCCACCTCTTTGGCTACTCTTTTACCAACAAATAGTGGGATTGACCATCACATTATAAAGCCCTCATGGCTGTAAGGGCGAGCATGTTTGGTGCGAAGGTGATTCGAACCTGCAATTCTCAGATTATGAGTATTAGGTACACCAATCTTCTCACTTAAGGATAATTTTTGTGTGTTCTGCATATCTTTATAAAACTGCTGTGTGTCAGTAAGACTTTGATTGTAGCTTTGTAACAGTTTTAGAAAATTTTTGTGCATCAGTAAATGCCTGTCATGGCCAGACGGTTAGAAGACTCGACTCTTAATCTGATGGTCGCCGGTTCTAATCCCTATCACATCAAACATGCTCGCCCGTTCAGCCGTAGGGACGTTATAATGTGACGATAAGTATCAGTATTTGTTGGTTAAAGAATAACAGTTGGGTTGGTGGTGGGTACTGGTGACTAGCTGCCTTCCCTCTAGTCTAACAGTGATAATTTAGGAACGGCTAGAACAAATAGCCCTCGTATAGGTTTGCGCGAAATTCAAAACAAACAAACACTAATTCATTCTTACACTAGAGAATCTTCTACAGATTTAGTAAATAGGCGGGAATTTCGCAATGCACATTTAACAATATGGATTATATGCATTTCTAAATATATATTTAATCAAACAAACATCAATATTAAGATCAACATATATATAATAGTAAACCCGTCACATCAATTTCGTTTGTTTTGAATTTCGTGCAAAGCTATACGAGGGCTATCTGCGCTAACCATCCCTAATTTAGCAGTGTAAGACTAGAGGGAAGGCAGTTAGTCATCACCAACCACCACTAACTGTTGGGCGACTCTTGTTGTGGCAGATCTTTTGTCCCTGTCGTTCTTAGTGTTGATTTGGTTTATGAAAGAATGAAAGAGGTAACTGACCGATAGCTGACCACATGTTTGAAGGGGTTGTGTAACTGAGTGTCGGAATGTAGAGGACGTGCTTAGATGTTTGATTATATTTATTAATGTAGGTATAAAGGTGTTCCTTTGTATTGGTTTATTTTGGGCTTGAGTTGTATACGTAAGGCTTCTTTAATTTTGCTTTTGTTTATGTTTTGTTTTTTTAGTATTTAAGTGTTTTCTATGGTTATGTTGTGTTTATTAATTTGCAGTGTTTCAAAACGTGTGAGATGACTTTTGTGTTATTTGAATCTGGTTTCCATTTTTCTACTTGTTTCTCAATACAGAAGTTATCACATTGTATTTTATAAATAATGTTGGTGTGGTGTTTGTCAGTGTAGTTTTACACAGTATAGACCTTAGTTTTGTGCCTGGTTTTGAATAAATTTGGTAATAACTGGAATGTCATATTTTGTTACTAGTTTTTGCCAAATGTTGGTTATTTTTCTGCTGATATCGGAAATATATGGTATACAGCAATATATGGTTTCGTGATATTTTGATTCGTGAGATATATTTACCTTTTGGTTGATTTTGCTTTCTGTCTAGGTGTGTGCGTATAATGTTTTCTACGGTTTGTGGAGGAAACTTATTAATGTTGATGAAGTATTGTTTTATTTTGTCTAATTCATAGTTAACTTTATCTGGTGAGCATAGTTTTATGGCTGTGTTTATTTGGTTTCTTAGTATGTTGAGTTTTATTTTGTTTCATGTGCTGAATCCCAAGGAATGTATAGTCTAGTAAGAGTGATTTTTCGGTGGATTTCTGTTTAAATTTGTGTATTTGTGTAATTTTGAGGTTAAGAAATAATCAACATACCTGTACCAGATTAGTGGTGGGTGTAAGGCTCAATTGATCGTTTGAGATTCAGTCTGTATCATAAAATGCTGGCTAGAACTAATGACACGGGATTCCCATACTTAAGCAATTTATTTGTAAATCCCGTATTTTTCTTGATGGTATAGAAACTCATAATATGAAGCTGAGAAGACTGGTGCACTTTCAACATCATTTGATATTCGATGTTTAATTCCTGGTTCTCCAGTTCTTCACTTTACTTGCTGAAAAGTGGAGGTCCTCCACTGAATGCACGGTTTCCGTTAATCCCTGTCTTGACATAGACTGTTCTGAACTCCAGTTCGTTACCCTGTCTCTCCTACAAATGCAAACGAGTAATGCTTGGAATGAAGCTGATATCCTTAGGTTACTGCACACTGGCCAGTATGGTGGAAATACATTATATCACCATTGAGAAACTTCCTTGGCGTAGAACTTAATGCCTATAATGCTTATAAGGGGTAAAAGACATATCCGCATTGTTTGAACACTAGAGTAAGAAAAATGTGTTTCTTCAATGTCTAAACTGCAAAGTAGTTCACCTAGTTTATAGTTTGTATTTATACGTAAAATTCGGCATGTAATATTTGAGTCGAAACTGAATTGGTAGTTAAAAACGTTATTCACACAATAAATTCAGCCAGACACTAAAACGGTGACATACAATTAAACCAGTGAGAGAACCATCGATAACTCAGATAATATTATAAATTAAATTAATCCAGTGAGAGAACCATCGATAGCTCAGATAATATTATAAATTAAATTAATCCAGTGAGAGAACCATCGATAATTCAGATAATATTATAAATTAAATTAATCAGTAACCATCTGTAACTGCCTGACTTTACTTTTCTAATGGCTCTTCTATTTGTACATGATTCTTAAACAACTTGGGACATTGTAACACCCATTCTTTAATTGAAAGTTACGAAAACAAAGAAGATTATGTAAGATCACTGAATGTGTATTAACGGGATAAAGAAAGAAAGAATAATTTAATAAGTAGAGGGAAAAGGAGATTATTGGCATTCTTTCATAATAAAGGTTAAGCCTAATTGCCACAGGTGTAATATTACAAATTCAAATTTTATTTTAATTTCTTGAATATTCTATTAGTTTCAGTGACGTATAACAAATTTCACTTATCTACTAATTGTTTTGTACAGTGTAATATTATTGTTGTTTAGAATGATGTAAACCATTATGTTACATAAACAAACACATAACAGCTTTATACTCGTGTGTTCTTGTATCAATACGAATGTCTGTATTCAGTAATAAGTAAATTTATATTTTAATAATGTTTCCTTTTCTGATATAATCAAATGTAACTTACGTTGGATAGAGTTTTAATGTGTGTAATAGCTTCTTCGTGGGCAAAGAAAAAAGAAACAAATAAATATTTCACATTTCAAAAACAGAGTGGTGTGTGTCTTTCATAACTTGAAAATATCATTTTTCATGCAGGAAATCGTTGTAGTTCGTTTGTATTAAAAAGGAAAGTGAATTTCAACTTAATTGTGATTATATTACTTTAATTTTAAAGTAGAATTTTCTTCATGTTTAACCTCTTGAGCTGCAAAGTTCCTTTCTTCCCATGTATCATAAGGATGATAGATTGGAATGATGTATCACTAGGATGATAGATTGGAATAACGTATCACTAGGATGATAGAATGGAATGACGTATCACTAGGGTGATAGATTGGAATGATGTATCACTAGAATGATAGATTGGAATAACGTATCACTAGGATGATAGATTGGAATGACGTATCACTAAGATGATAGATTGGAATGATGTATCAATAGAATGATAGATTGAAATGACGTATCACTAGGATGATAGATTGTAATGATGTATCACTAGAATGATAGATTGGAATGACGTATCACTAGGATGATAGATTGTAATGATGTATCACTAGGATGATAGATTGGAATGATGTATCACTAGAATGATAGATTGGAATGACGTATCACTAGAATGATAGATTGGAATGACGTATCACTAGAATGATAGATTGAAATGATGTATCACTAGAATGATAGATTGGAATGATGTATCACTAGGATGATAGATTGAAATGACGTATCACTAGAATGATAGATTGGAATGACGTAACACAAGGATGATAAATTGTAATGATGTAACACTAAAATGATAGATTGTAATGATGTTACACTAGGATGATAGATTGGAATGATGTACCACTAGGATGATAGATTGGAATGATGTATCACTAGAATGATAGATTCGAATGATGTATCACTAGGATGATAAATTGGAATGATGTATCACTAGGACGATAGGATTGGAATGAGGTATCACTAGGATGATAGATTGGAATGATGTACCGCTAGAATGATAGATTGAAATGATGTATCACTAGAATGATAGATTGGAATGATGTATCACTAGGACGATAGATTGGAATGACATATCACTAGAATGATAGATTGAAATGATGTATCACTAGAATGATAGATTGGAATGATGTATCACTAGGACGATAGATTGGAATGACATATCACTAGAATGATAGATTGGAATGACGTATCACTAGAATGATAGATTGGAATGACGTAACACAAGGATGATAAATTGTAATGATGTAACACTAAAATGATAGATTGTAATGATATTACACTAGGATGATAGATTGGAATGATGTACCACTAGGATGATAGATTGGAATGATGTATCACTAGGATGATAGATTCGAATGATGTATCACTAGGATGATAAATTTGAATGATGTATCACTAGGACGATAGATTGGAATGAGGTATCACTAGGATGATAGATTGGAATGATGTACCACTAGAATGATAGATTGAAATGATGTATCACTAGAATGATAGATTGGAATGATGTATCACTAGGACGATAGATTGGAATGACATATCACTAGAATGATAGATTGAAATGATGTATCACTAGAATGATAGATTGGAATGATGTATCACTAGGACGATAGGTTGGAATGACATATCACTAGAATGATAGATTGGAATGACGTTTCACTAGGATGATTGATTGGAATGATGTAACACTGGAATGATAGATTGGAATGATGTATCACTAGTATGATAGATTGGAATGATGTACCAATAGGATGATAGATTGGAATGATGTATCACTAGGATGATAGGTGGAATGAGGTATCACTAGGATAATAGATTGGAATGATGTATCACTAGGATGATAGATTGGAATGATGTATCACTAGGATGATAGATTGGAATGACGTATCACTAGGATGATAGGTGGAATGATGTATCACTAGGATGATAGATTGGAATGACGTATAACTAGGATGATAAATTGGAATGATGTATCACTAGGATGATAGATTGGAATGATGTATCATTAGAATGATAGATTGAAATGATGTATCACTAGGATGATAGATTGGAATGACGTATCACTAGGATGATAGATTGGAATGATGTACCACTAGGATGATAGATTGAAATGGTGCTAATCGTATTATTCACTATTTTTATGTATTTGTATTAATTATTTGCTCCAAAACTTCTCTTGTGAAAAACTTGGACCATGAGCAGTTAGTCTAACTATCTTACTTATCAAAGCTCCAAAATTCTGCTTGTCTCACTGTAATTGGTAAAATAGGAAAGCACTGAAGTCATTTTCAAATACGAAAAGCTGTTCCACACTTCAGTTCATATCAGATTTATCAAGTCTCTTCTTTCTTAGTTGAGTAAGTAAACATTAAACAGAAATATTTTAATAACAAAACAAAATAACATAATATTTAACGACAAGGAACCTATTAAACCTTCTGGATTATCCCATTCACTAAACGAAACTAAAACTAGTTAAAATAAAACACTCTTATTGCCAGTCCTTATAATTCATATATTTATGAAGGTAACTCATTTCAAAGTCCAACCACTCTGTTAGAAAAATAAAACTGTTCTCGTATGACTCATACCCTACAAAATTTATGTGTCCCTTAGTCCTAACATTCTCACCATTAAGCATCAAAAAGAATTATACACCAACACCACCAATCTCTTGAAAACCTTAAACCCATCTAACTCTCTTTTTTTCAAGATAAAATAAGTCTCATATGAGAACCTTTCCATCTCAAGTATCATCTCAGTTGTGCTTTCTTGAACCCTTTAAAACAATTAAATGTTTTCCTAAGGTAAGGAGCCCAAGACCGAGCACAATATTCTAAACATGTACAATAAAATTGTATTCTTTTCATAACTGTATTCAATATTTCTGTAGATAAAACCTAAAATTATATTTATCCTGCCGTTAGCAACAGCACACTGCTTGAATAGCTTTAGATACTGGTTGGCTATTACACCAAAATCGTTTTCTTTCATAGCACTATTCCATGTAATACAATTAAAATTACAATAGCACACATGCGTTATTTTGCATTTATTATAATTAAAATCCACCTGCATTTATATTTATCCATCTCACTAAATAATCTAAATCCTTTTGTAAATCAGTAGCATCCTCTTCATAGCAAGCAAAACACAAGACCTTAATCACATTTTCTAAAGACTCGGTCTTAGGTACATTCATAATATCGTCACTTTTTCTCTCCAATTAACAAAGGCATTCCCCACCCACCATAGAGAAAATTTTTTTACAAATGTTTTATTTGACACCTTGTCCAATGTTTTCTAAAAAATCAGGTGCATAAAATCTACATCTTTACATTAGTCTACATAAAATTAACATTCTCAAAGAATGCCAAAATGTTTAAGGAAAGATTTTTCCCATGTTGACTAACCAATAAAATTTTATTTTCATGTAAGACAAGATGTTTCACACTTCAATCCATTCCCAAATCGGTTTTAAAATAGCTTAAATATTTAAATTGTAACAATACAAACAAATATCTTATAAAACATGGTAATACCCTTTTACTTTATTCAGCATCTCAAGTAAAACAACAAGTAAAATGAATATTATTCACTTGCCTTGTAGGATAACAGATGTCATGATTGTAAGTGTCCACGGGCTTCTAGATCTCAGTCGCCACTTGTCATTATTATGTTCACCCATAATGCAGGAAATGAGATATGGAACTGGTGGTTAAGTCAGTAAGCTACCTTTATTTTCCTAATCCAAACCATTTAGTTCAAATAGACATATTCTACAATAAGAAAAGGCAGAGGAGAGATTTAGTTCACATCACCGCCTGCATAATCGTGTTTCATCTATATTTACAAGTCATTGTTCTTTAAGCTATGTTTATTTTCATTAATGTTCCTAATAACACGTACAGAATCCTACGTGTTAGAAACACATTAACACAGAGGACTGATAAAGTAGTTGGTCACGTAAAGTAGATAAGATAACGTCCCAGACCTATAAAAACACAGTCGTATAAAATAATTATTTACGACCATGTTTTTGGTTCTTTTCTGAAATTCAAAGCGTACTTAATTACATCTCTGAAGCCTAGTCGTACGTCATTGTTCAAAAGAAAGCTTTGTAAACAAGTTCCCCGAACTTATTAACAGCATTCAGAATAAGCTCACAACCTTCAATTTTTTCTAAATATATTACAAAAACTTTGTTTCAAGGAATGTATCCAAGTACTTTTGTAAATAAGTACATTTTATGCACACACACACAAATAATTGAGCAAATTATATTAAACGATTTTGGTATAAATTTATGTGAATCAATAATTATTGTGACAAATACAGCCGATATAAAGTCAAAATGTAACAACTTTGACATTGTTGGGTGTTACGCAGGTAGTGTGATTCCAGCGATAACTGATCACTTTCCAAAAGGCTATATAACAGCTGTTTCCAAAGCAAAATATTCATAAAGAGAGACCATAAAGATTTATTCACGTCAATGATTTAGAATCTTCAAAACAAAGATATCCCTTGCGTTGAACAAAGGAACCTGGATCAACTTGGAAGACCAGAACCATCCAGAAAGAAACCTGTTGCAAATCATCTTCCAGCCGTAGTTAGTAAAGTGTGTGGTGTATTGCAATATATGAGAATCTACGAACACAGAGGTAAATGGCAGTACCGATCCACATCATTCAAGCGAATCGTTTAATTACAATCTTGGTAAATACATAGCATGGGCATTCTCCAAATATGTAACGTCAGCCAGCTCATTCACCAAAGACTCTTTTAATCTCAAGTCTAATCTTAATCAACTTAATCATAAAGCCTTAATGGCCAGTTTTGATGTTATATCTTTCTTTACAGAAGTCCCATCCGCTGAAGCTTGCAAGATAGTCTTATAACTCTATATCCGAGACCCTAACCCATCAATAAATATTCTCAGCAACCCTCATAGAATTCACCACGATGAAGACAAACTTCATGTTCAATAACCACAACTTTCTACAAAGAAATGACCTAAGCATGGGCAACCCAGTATCACCAGTTGTGGCCAATATTTTTATGACGCAAGTTGAAACACAAGCAATTAACACAGCATTACATCCACCACTATACTGGTACAGATATGTATAAAGACACGATTGCGGGATTCACATTTACAGAAACACACTTAATTTTTCAATCACATTAACTCCATAAATACATCCTAACATTAACTTCACATGTGGACAGGAAGAAAGCAATCAAATATCATTTCTTAACCTTAAAATTACAAGAACCGATACAGAATTTAAAACAGAAATCCACCGAAAAATCACCCTTACTGGACTATACATTCCTTGGGACTCAGCAACGAAACAAAACAAAAACTCAACATACGAAAAACCAAATAAACACAGCCATAAAACTATGCTCACCAGATAAAGTTAACTATGAATTAGACAAAATAAAGCAATACTTCATCAACATCAATAAGTTTCCTCCACAAACCGTAGAAAACATTATACGCACACACCTAGAAAGCAAAAGCAAAATCAACCAAAAAAGGTAAATATATCTCACGAATCAAAATATCACGAAACCATATATTGCTGTATACCATATATTTCCGACATCAGCAGAAAAATAACCAACATTTGGCAAAACTAGTAACAAAATATGACATTCCAGTTAATACCAAATTTATTCAAAACCAGGCACAAAACTAAGGTCTATACTGTAAAACTACACTGACAAACACCACACCAACATTATTTATAAAATACAATGTGATAACTGTCACGACTTCTATACTGGAGAAACAAGTAGAAAAATGGAAACCAGATTCAAATAACACAAAAGTCACATCACACGTTTTGAAACACTGCAAATTAAATAAACACAGCATAACCATAGAAAACACCCAAATACTAAATACAAAACAAACATAAACAAACGCAAAATTAAAGCCTCACGTATACAACAAGTCGAGCCCAAAATAAACCAATACAAAGGAACACCTTTATACCTATATTAATAAATATAATCAAACATCTAAGCACGCCCTCTACATTCCTATACTCAGTTACACAACTCCTTTCAAACAGGTGGTCAATTATCGGTCAGTCAACTCTTTCTTTCTTTGTGAACCTGACGATGACCGAAGGAGGTCGAAACGTTGTTCGCTCCTCTAAGTAAATATTTCTCAACCCAAACCACCAGTTTATAGATATATATATTTCTCTACAAGTGGGTTTTCTCGTCATCACTGATTATTATATGCGTTTTTATTAAACTTTTCTTCACAGCTCTAGGGTAGGGTGGCAACTAATGTGTTGTTTGTATTTTTATGATTCTATTGTAGTACGTTTCACCAAAAGTGCCAGTAACGTTTTTCTCTTCCAAACTAATTGTGCCAATAGTTCGCAGTAGCTAGAAATAGTGCATTCTTTAACTTTCGACTTTTTTACATCGTTTGTTTCTATCTGCTTTATATTCAGTAGCAGCTGGAACTTTTGTAACAAGATTTGGAAGAGACAACCGATAGACAAAGGCAAGCTATATTAACAATGTAAGAACATGTTTGGAAACAACATGAATTTTACTTAAGTTAATCATTTTCTCCAATTCACGTAACCATCATGTTTGACAACATATTGGGTTTACTTGTTTGTACAATTCAATCATTTAATTACAAAATCATCAAGTTTCACAACAATATTGGGTTTGCTCGTGTGTAAAAACTAAGTTTATTTCACCCAACCTCCAAGTCTGTAGACCCGTGACTTCATGCTCATGATTCCTCTACTCTGTCGACCCGTGACTTGATGTTCACAATTCCTCTACTTTGTATACCCGTGACTTGATGTTCACAATTCATCTACTCTGAAAACCCGTGACTTCATGTTCATGATTCCTCTACTCTGTCGATCCGTGACTTGATACTCACGATTCCTCTACTTTGTATACCCGTGACTTGCTGTTCACAATTCCTCTACTCTGTAGACCCGTGACTTGATGTTCACAATTCCTCTATTCTGTAGCCCCGTGACTTGATGTGCACAATTCCTCTATTCTGTAGCCCCGTGACTTGGTGTTCACAATTCCTCTACTCTGTAGACCCGTGACTTGATGTTCACAATTCCTCTATTCTGTAGCCCCGTGACTTAATGTTCACAATTCCTCTACTCTGTAGACCCGTGACTTGATGCTCATGATTCCTCTACTATGTAGACCCGTGACTTGATGTTCACGATTCCTCTACTCTCTAGACCCGAGACTTGATGTTCACGATTCCTCTACTCTGTAGACCCGTGACTTGATGTTCACGATTCCTCTACTCTGTAGACCCGTGACTTGAGATTCACGATTCTTCTACTACGTAGACCCGTGACTTGAGATTCACGATTCTTCTACTACGTAGACCCGTGACCTGATGTTCATGAATGAGGACGCCAGAGCTACCAACTTCCATATTATTGGTTTATTTCTGTAACTTATTTCTTTATAACAATTATGTTAAATTTATTCACCCCATCAGAAGCTGCTTTAGTGTTGATACCAATCACCAAAGTTCGTCGTCTTACAAGAAGCCGTAGAATACGTATATATCTGACTGTTTGGTTGAGAATGACTAGTCGAAGTAGCATGCCACATTTCACCTGGTCAAACATAATGATTCTTTGTTTAATCAAACTTAAATATGTAATGTTTAAAGTTAGCAATTGGATTCGTTTATTAGCTTCCGTTGGTTAAATTTGATTAATGAAAAATAAACTGTTAATTCAATAAATGAACGCTTGACGTATCGCTTCGTTTACAGAACGTACATTCAAAATACACAGTTACATTGATGTTCCGTTTAATGATTCAGCGAAAGATGAATGTGTTTGTAAGATACACCCTTGTGCAACTTAATTGAAGCAAATGGTCACTTTACAATATTTTCAGCATGGCGGCCGGTGTAGGCTCGCTGGACCAGCTGATTTCCTTTAATAGTCATATTTTCACACAGACGGCGTCATGAGCTGTGTTTTGCAGTACAGTCGATCTATTTTTGAGATATATGACGAAATTTTGAGAAATATTACTTCATTCGAAATTACGTTAAAGGGCAAGGAGACCAGTCAAAAACAACTTCTTACCAACTCAATGAAAAGAAAAACGGTATGAATGGGGTCTGAAATACAAGAACTGGATGCAAGAACAATGGAGGAAGGTGTTATTCAGTGACGAGACTTATTTCTTTGTACAGGGTCAAAGAAGTCTGCATGTTCGCAGATCTCCAGGTGAGAAACTTCGAAAATATCACATCATTCAGTTCGTAAAACATCCCTTGAAAAAGATGTTTTGGGGCTTTTTCATCTACTATGGCGTCGGAGGCTCACATATCGTAGAAGGTATGATGAGGGACCACAGTACATCAAGGTTTTGCAGAGAAGAGTCGTTCCAGAATTGAAAAGAGATTTTCAGACGGATCTGGCATTTTTCAGCAAGATGTGCCACACATCGAAACTTGTGAAGAATTTTATGACTACAACGCGAATAAAGGTGCTGGACTGGCCTGGAAACTCTCCAGACTTAAATCCTATTGAAAACCTTTGAGATAAGCTAATTGAGGCCATAATTGAGGTGTGGTACCGCGATCCACAAATTAGTAAAGATTGCAGTCAACTCGTGGACTCGATGCCAAAGCGGATTAATGATCTTCTGAAAATATAAAGGCGGTCATATCATTATTAATTTGTGAGTAATTTTGGATTCTCAGAAATAAAACGCAAAAAAACTGAAAATATCGTAATTTTCCGTTTTGTTTCAATTAATTTGCACAAGGGTGTATGAGTTACATCTGACACTTGAGGTTTGAGGTTCATAGTTTTCTGTTTAAAGAGACATTTTTAACTGATTGCTTTGTCATGTGTAGCCACTTACTTTGTCGTTTATATGATGTATATATTATTAATAATAAAGACATAAAACTGG